>NC_065527.1:4699566-4712948 GCF_006386435.1 Epinephelus moara
CTGCTAAACCTGCACGTCTGGCTTAGTCAGTTTGTGAAGCTACACATGAATTGTCACTGACTAATTAGCTCAGTGAGATAGAAATTGATTCTTAGTCTCAGAGGTTGTGAGTTCAAGCCTCAGCTGATGCAAAAGGCAGATTGTGTTGCTAAATTCCTAAATGTCTTCCAATTCTTCTGCTTGCTGCTCAGAATTGCCTAAAAATGCCCGGACCCGACCCATCGCTGCGCAGCAGCTATAATTATTATTTGCTATTGCTTTTATAGTTAGTTTTAAAGTTAAATACAACCCAATATGTTCTCAACACATGTAAGAGTTTCTATGTGAATGTGTGAATGAGGAGATAGGAGCTGAAGATGCTTGACAAAGATTTAATCTGTGGCATATTTGAACATTCTGCCATTTGCTTGAATGGGGAAACATTTCCCCTAAAAAAGTTGAATATTTCAGAAAGTATGAATGTTATGAATGAGAAAAATACTATGAAGTATACTAATATAATTAATATTTAGAGGAATGTAAAAATAAAGAATTTTTGCTGTTTTCACTTCAAAGCACTTCTTTGTGACATCACTGTTTCCTGTATGTATGTATGTGTGTGTGTGTGTACATCACTGTTTCCTGTATGTATGTATGTGTGTGTGTGTGTGTGTGTGTGTGTGTGTGTGTGTGTGCTTTACATTTGCAGCTGAATATACTTCTACAATAGAGAAACCTAGCAGGTTGGTACAGCTGCATGTTACATTGTTCTTTGTTGTTGGCTTGCTGTGTGCGATAATTTGACCCTACAGTCTCCTGAGCAAATATTCTGCACAGCAACCCATTTTTAGAAAATACATGAGGATATTACAGGCCATAAGCCCTAAATAACATTTTGCTAAAGCTAACGATTGGTCGATCTGAAAAAATATTCCCAAGAAACTCCTAATGGTGTCTCATTTTTAAGCTTTATTTTACTTAAAAATATCTTTCTTAAGACTGCAATTTCTTTCAACTTCACAATTAAAGAGGTCTTTGGTAAACACATTCTTGGGCAGAAGTCACAAACATAAGTGAACTCAAAGGTTTGAGACCAAAGCACAATCAGAAAGGACTTCCAAGAGGCACTGTAATCAATCATGTGTCCACAAATGCAGTGTGTGTTCGCTGCACTGAGTAACGAACAGGGAATCAAGACCCATCACGTTTTGCACGTGGCACACAAGACTTAACTCATAGATTTTGTTTTATTACATTGAGAATTGTATATATGCAAGGCTTAACATTTACAACTGGGGATGGATAACTTAAAAAAAAATGTAAAAATAACTCATAATTAGTTGCATTATGTTGAGGACAGTTTCTTTTTCCTATTTTCTAACCCTCTTCCTAATTTTTTTTGCAAAATTGGTAATCATGGGAAACATCAGGCAGTTACTGTAACTACATTTAGGTGCTACTTTCAGAGTCATCATCTCATATGGCCGAGACGAACCAGAACACTACAGAGTAAATTCAGGGAAACTCAAACCACTGAACCCAAAACCAATTAAAATCAATTATATTCAGGTCATATCAAACTTCCTGTGTGCATGACCTAATGACCTGCATTAACTTAAAAACTAACAGCTGCAAATACAGCACTGTCACCAGGCTAAACAATTACAAACGGTTATATTCACATTAATACAATTCAATAACTACGTGCAGCAGATCATTTATGGTTAATTTTAAACGATGAATTCAACATACGTCAGATACTTGCAAGGATGCAACCTCCTGAATGTTTATACAAAGAGACTGACCTCTGTAGTGTGGATAGATGAACAGTGTGTGGTGCCAAACTGACTCTTCTATGTGAGATGTCATGCAGTAACAGCAAGGCAAAGAGCCTTATTGTGCTCGAAAGGGCATGTTTAAAGTTACTTAATTAATAAGGGCTTTCTGGGTTCAGCTGTTGGAGTTCCTCCTGATTAAACTCGACTGAACTCAAGAAAAAAACAAGGAGCAACTGATCAAACAGTCAACAGGAAAGCACTTGATAAAACAACTGTACACTATAACACAGTAGCCCTTTATGAATCAAATGCACTTTTTAAATCAAGGTAGAAACATTAAAAGAAAAGCAGTTCTGTTTTACATATTCATGTTTTTTTTCTGACGTCTTTCCTCAGCGGTGGATTCTCTGGCATGTGATGAGATATTCAGGGAAAGCCTGCGTGTCGTTGAAGATGACAAACATCGTCGGCTTAGTGATGTCGTCGGTGACGCTGTCGTATCTGAGGGGAATGTCTCCTGTCTCCTTCAGCGGGGCCGCCTTCATCGAATGGCAGCCTTTGGTGTAGTCTCCTGTCAGAACCTTTGACACCATAATAAACTTGTATCCGTCTGCATTTGGGGGCGAGTACTGATCCTGGACAGACAGCGCAGAGTTGACAGCAAAGTACACCCCTTGACCGTAGACGGTGGCTGCGTGGAGAAACCAAGATGTCAGAAATTGACACCAAAGACAAGACAAATTGAGACGAAGAGAACAAAGGTATCAGAAACGTACCGTTCTTTCCACAGAAGCTTCTGTTGAATCCATGAACGCAGATCTCCTTCACGCTAGTCTCACTGGTGCCGTGATACAGAGTCCGCTCAACTTCCGGATACGTTGCACGCTGCAGTATGCTCGCCTTCTTCAGCTTGTACTGATTGTACAGCAGTCGGTTCATGAGCTTCTCCACCTGTGGAGAAAACTCAGCGTTAATAAAGATAGACCAAATAATTTGTTGCAAAATATTTATCTTATTTTTTTCACCTGTATGATTCGGATTTTGCTGTGGTATTCCTGAATGGTCTCATAGAAACTCTTCACCACGTTCTGAAATTCATCAGACTCTTCGTCGACTCTGGTTGCATCAGGCAGGTTTGACAGCAGAGAGTATTCCTCTTCTGTTGACAAAGGATTGAGTTTTGAGATTAGATAATGTTACTTTTATCATTTATATAATTCATCAACTCAGATATGGAGTCCTAAATCTGGCAAAGGGCAGTCACAGATGATCAGATGGGTCAGAAATGTTAATCAATACATTAATAAATAATGCTGCCGTTGAAGTAAAATGGAGCACAAAAACAAATATTAAGATTCTTTTCCATATTATCATCGATTATCTGTGCTGAAGAGTTGCTGTGTGGCTTTCTGCACATCAGATAAACTTTAAAATCAGAAAGTAAAGCATATTTTTCAACCTGGACCCTATCAACCCATGTTTTTGTGTCTTGGTGTCCAATAAGAATATTTTTTTCAACCTGCTCCAGTATTAAACAAGAGCGCTGCAATGTTAACACTCAGGTAACGCTCTCAACGTCAGTTTATGTCCACTAAAAGTGTTTGTTTTTGCCACTGACAGGCTCAGATTGTTTTAGAAGTGTCAGACAAGATTACTAAAAGGATCCCTACAGAGATAGACTTTTTGTAAAAGAGTAGGGGGCCATTTCTGGTTAAACAAAAAGGATCTAACGCTTCATCCAAACAGTGTCAGGTTGTTGAGCCACCGGTAAATAGTTGCAATCCTCCAAGGACCTGTAGTTCTTGAGGTTGCAAATCCCTGCGTGGCAATGCATATCATCAAAACGGGCTATTGGGGTTGTACAACGTTAGCACTGCTAAACTCTCTAAACATGCATGGAATTTGCTCAAACATGCTGGTCTATTACATCATAGAGTTATCAGTTAGTTATCAGTTAATCACATCTATAGTAAATGTAACAGTGTCTCCTGTGAGTTTAAAAACCGCGTTTTCCCATCTTTTACAGGCAGGGGAAAAGGACCATTTTCCCCCTCACCAGCTCCCCCAACTATGTCTACACACCAACTGTATCTATATCATCTAACTGCATCGTATGAACCCAAGTAAAAGTAGCTAACGATAACAAATTCAGATAGCTAAGACAGCTTAGAAGTGTAGTTCACCAAATTTACAAAATGTCAATGACAACACGATAAAGACTTATTTCAATTGACAAGAGACACGCACTTGACAATGAAGACATTATTATGAAAACAGAAGCCTGTATCTGCGTTAACGAGCCAACTTTTCTAGCATTAAGTTTGCCAACTATAATTGTGCATTCAGTTATATTTTTGACTTAATCTTTTAGAAAATTGTGTTTGTTTCGGGGCTCCATACACAGAAGCACCATTCAGCAGAAAATATAAAACACTAGAACACCATAGGTTTCCTTTACCTGGCACATCGGCATCCAAATCCCCTAATTCAGGCAACTTCCTGGAGATTTTCACAGACTTCCCTGAAGCTATGTTGTGCTCTTGCATCTTCTCAAAGTTGATGGTGTGCGGCTGATTGTCCAGCAAGATATCAATCTTTTGCAGCCTCATCCTCAAAGCGTTCTCGATGAAGACAGTGGCCTCGGGTGAATACGGAGTCATAGCCGAAGAGGCTGGGTCATGATACACCCACTGAACAGTCCTCAGGATTTCCTGGTCAGACACAGAATTGGAGATTTTCTCCAGCAGCAGCTTTGTGTCAAACAGTCCTCCGGATACATAATCCTTGAAGCCAGAAACAGTGATTATGGTGCCCTGAACTTGAATCTCGACTGCGTGCTTCCTCTTGATCATCTCCAGACACTTCCAGTGGTACTCGGACATGTTCTTCACACTTCTGTGCTCCACTTTCTCCTCGACCTGTCTCTGGGAGACCTTCTTCCCAAAGGCTATGTCCACCCGAATCAGGTCACAGGTATAACCTGCAAAAACATGTATCTGTAAGGTGTTGGCTGCCTTGATGGCGTCTTGTATGGAAATATCAACGCTTTTCTTTAACTGAGGGCTCTTCACAGTACTACTAGAGGAGGCTTCTTCTTGGATCATTTTCTTGGACAGCTCCAAGGCTTTTTGCAGCTGTTCCTCATCATCCTCTTGGGACCAATGACTTGACTCCATAGAGTACTGGATGGCTAGAGACAGTTGGGCTTCTTCTTCAAGGTTGCTAGAAAGCTCCAGTGCTCCATCATTCACCTGGAGCAACTTGCTCACAGCGTTCCCTTTGGCTGAGAGCTGGGAGGCATCAACAGCTTTAGCAGAGGAGTCCTGGTCTGTCAGGCTGGTCGGTTCATCTGCTGTGTACAGGTCCATGTCATCCATTTCATCTGGCTGGTCTGAATTGGACACGCTCTTCGTAAGTCTTCCATCGACGGTTGAGACGATTCTCTTTGCCTCCTCTAAAAGGCCTACAGAGAAATAAACAGATCGTTAAAACTGCACAGAAAAACAAGAGGTTAATGAAGAGATGGATGCTACCTTTGTCTGGAGCTCCATTATGATCAGTTTGCATTGAGTCAACTTGTAACTCCGGCGGAGAACCATCCACAGACGCCTTCTGGAAGTTTCTGCGGGACATCATGTTCCACGCAGTTTCAAAAATGTTCTGAAATAAAATAACACAACGTTTCTGTGAACACCACGTTTCTGCCACAGGAAATCTGAATTATTTTCTTAACACTAATTATAACTGTAGTTTTTGTACATTAAAATATAATCACATATTAGTAGCCCATGATCTACCAGTTGAGAATGCGTCACTTCGCAGTTGCTGAACAAGCTTTAGGGTTTATTTCTATTTTCCCAGTGATTGGCACCATTTTCAAACTTGCTTAGTAGCTTGAGACATCCCCAACACTAACCAAAGCCTCATTTCTCCCACAAAACCATTTCAGTTCAGTTATTTTTGCGTTTCGCTTGTAAGAAATTGTCGATGGTACCAATAGATTTGTTCCGTTTGTCCCATTTATTCGTCACCCCTCAAAGTTACTGGGGGGGGGGGGGGCATTAAGTTATTGTTTGATAATTTTTTGAAGGACAAAATGGTAAATGGACCCATACTTGCATAGCGCCTTTTTAGTCTTCCAACCAAACAAAGCAGTTTTTACACTACAAGTCACATTCACCCATATACACACACATTCATACACTGGCTGCCGAGATGACCGTTCAGGGAGCCATAAACGGTGCTACTCAGGTTTTTAACACGCTCACACACTGATGGAAGAGCAGTCAAGAGCAATTTGTGGTTCAGTATCTTGCTCAATGATACTCTGACATGCAGACAGGAGGAGCCGGAGATCAAACCACCTATCATCTGATTAGGGGATGAGCCGCTCTACCTTCTGAGCCACAGTCGCCCAACAGTGAACTGCAACTGCGGTACTTACAGTTGCAAGTTTACATACCTTTGTGAATTATAGCTACAAAAATGAAAGGATGTTTTCTGCCTATCATCTTTACTAGTGAACAGTTAGCAGCCACAGACTGATAACAAATAATTTATGTCACTACGCCCCGCAAAGGCTACTGCCAACAGCTACTGGCAACTTTTAAGGTGGAATGTTTTTTTGTATGTTGCTCGATGCATGAGTCGACAGTGTGAATCAGTCAACACACCTTAAATGTCAATGTCTTAACTCTGACCTTTCCATTTTATTGACTCTCTGCCATGACGTACGCTTTGGTGATGATTGGATCTTTAAATGTTACAAAAATGCAAATGAATTTCAGCCGGTTTCTGTGAACTGTGAATACTGGAGCGCTGTGGAAGCACTACACCCTTGCTCTGCTCTCAACACTCCAGCCTGTTCTTTTAGTGCTGAAAATGTAGCACAACCCAATTCCTTGAACGATCAGTGAGATGCAGACTTTCCTCTGCATCATCAGTCAAGAGGAAACAAAGTAAGAGCTGGATGGAGCAGTGACGCAGCTGTTACCATCTGGTAACAACCCTGTCTACATGATAAGAATACTGTCTGCATTGGAAATGCAAACCAGATCTGCAAGTTAGGTTCATGTCCTTGTGACTTGCATACAATTGTTATGGTACTGTAGATCTTATCACTTCTGTTCTACAGCAACTTCACTGGCTGCGAGGGGTGGGAATCACCAGAGGCCCCACGGTACAATGTTATCACGATTCTTAAGTCACGTTGCAATATTACTGCGATTTTAAACATGTTGAGGTAATATCCTGAGATTTTTCAACTCCAAATTATGTCCCCAAAGGAAAACTTTGTCAACATCTGTGTAACCTAATAACATAAAGTGTTTAGTCTGTTCATCTCTCACGTCATTTTTATTATAGCAAAATGTATCCAGTAAAAAAAGCAACTGATTTATTATTCTACTTTGCTACCAAACGTTTAATTTGTATTTGTAATATTAATAATTTAGATAAATAAAAAACTGATACTTGGTGTCTGTGTAACGATACAATGCTGCCACACAATGATATTAGATTGATTTCAAGA
This sequence comes from Epinephelus moara, assembly GCF_006386435.1. NCBI lineage: Eukaryota > Metazoa > Chordata > Actinopteri > Perciformes > Serranidae > Epinephelus > Epinephelus moara. Next base: position 4,706,854 of record NC_065527.1, read on the forward strand.
TTCTGCTGCTCACCTTTAAAGCCCCTTCATACCTGTCTGAACTCCTTCATATCTACACACCTCTCTTCTGTCCTCTTCTGCAATCCTGCTCACATCACCATCTGCCTTCTTGACTACCATGGGTTCTCGAGACTTCAGCAGGTCTGCCCCCGCCTTAAGAACTCTCTCCCCCACGACATTTGCACTACTGACTCCCTTTCACCTTCAAATTCTGTCTGAAAACACACCTTTTCAAGCTGGTATATTCGGTCTGGTTTTAAGGTGACACACACATTGAGACTTGCACTGATGATGACTTTATGACAGTGATTTTATTACCTAGGTTTTATAACTTGGGTGTGATTTTTGTCTCGGCATTTTATTAATTTATTACTGTGTACAACTGAAATATTTGACTTTGTGATTTCAGGATACATTGCTGCTTTAACTGTGTCATGTAAGGTGTCTTTGAGTGCACTGAAAGGCGCAGATAATAAAATGAATTATTATTATTATCATCATTATACCAAAAAAGTTTAGTAGAAACATGGCTTTATATTAAAGTAACATTTTCACTGTGTGGTAAAGCCGTTGCAAGCAGGAAGTGTTCTGAAAATCCTCCCTTGTTGCTGAGTGTAGGGACCCTCTGTCCAGCTATGATAACACCGGAGAGCGAGCTGCAGAGAAGCATCACATTTACATTTTGTGTTGCCAGTCTAATCAATCCCAGAAGGAAAACAATGCACACAAGAAGACACAATGAAAAACATAATGTAAATATGGAACTTTTTTTGCATGAAATAGTTGCTGTTCTGGTGTTAAAATCACCATACAATTTGTATTCAATAAATATTCACTACTTTCAACAGTCCCCTCTCCTCATACTATTATTATGACCAAAATAAAACCAAAGTTTATGTTATCTCAAAGTTTTTTAAGTTGATTCTCACAGCATACAGGCATTCACTGGTATGCTTTGAAAAACAGCCAGCAGCACAGATAACACTCTATTAATCTATGTTTGCCTCTGATATGTTTTAATTCTGTCATCCTGTTAGCCTGAAACTGGTTTCTCTATGATGTTTCCGAAATTTAGGAAAACAACTACTCTTTGTTCATATGGTCATTGAGCTGGGGCTCACAACAAAGCAGCAGTAGGAAAAGAAAGCACAGCCAAGCTAAAACATTCAGCAGGCCAGACTTGTTCAGAAACATCAGCGTTTCACTTCTGCCTTGTGAATATGGTTAAACTCAGCCTCAGGCAAAATTGTGTAAGGCCTCAAGACTGCTCGTCAAGATGGATGACAACTGGTATAACTGGCCAACTGAGAGGAAGTGTGGAAGAATGAACTTGTATTTCACAGCCTCAAAGACACAGAAGAACACAGACTGAGAAAACCTTTGCTCTGTTCTATCGTGAAGTTACCTGGTGTGGCAGAGGCTCCCAGGGCACGTGCTTTGGGATGATGTAAACCTGAAACTTCGTCTCCATCTCCTTCAGGATGCTCTGGCACTCCTTCTCAGTTAAAAAGCGGGTTACTCCTGGAGCGTTCACTGTGATGGTTCTGGTACAGATGGAGGCCACCATGTCTTTCAACACCTCCTCGGCCATTTGACACGCAGTCGCAGGGCCCTGGATCTGTCAGGGACAGTCACAAATGTGACAAAAGATGACAAAATGTAATGAGTCAGTGTATTTAAAAAAACAAAACAAAAACAAAATAAAAACAGCATTGCCAGATGTACAATTTTTTTTTATCTTATTTGAGCAATAATTTTGCCCTCAGTACGATGTACGATCAATGATGACAAAAAGCGCCCTAATGTATGATAATTTGACAATTTTGTGCCACTTGCAATTAGTAGTTATTCTAGGTCCGTGTATCATTCGTTCATTCCATTTTCAATTTAAAATCAAAAATCAAACAAAACAAAAAAAAAGGGTTTGTTTTTTCATTATTCGTTTAATAATCAAATTCAAAAATACAAAAAATGGTTTGTTTTTCTTATTTTTGATTTTATGCTCACATCTAAAATAGCAAATCGAAGAATGGGCCACGATTGAAATTTGATTTTGATTTTTCATTTGATCCAACTTGTGTGACCCCGAACTATTTTCTACGGAAGCGCATTGCATTCACTGGATAAAAAAAAAAAAACATTAGACACCTTATCTCGTTTATACGACGGAGTATTAGGGCCACATTGAAGAAATTTTTTTTTGGAGATTTCGAGAATAAAGTCATAACTGAGAAAAAGTCATAATATTACAAGAATAAAGTCACAATATTATGAGATTAAAGTCATAATTTAATGAGATTAAAGTCATAATAGTATGAGAATAAAGTTGTAGTTTTTAAGGAAATATCCAACAACAAACAGAATGTCAGATTGTCTTTCATGCCGTTGTAAGTAGCCTACTTAATTAGGTTCGGGAGATCACGAGATCCTGATCTCGTAATTACGAGTGTCTAATTTTTTTTTTTATCCAGTGAATGCAATGCGCTTCTGTAGAAAATAGTTCCGGGTCACGCAAGTTGGATCAAATGAAAAATCAAAATCAAATTTCAATCGTGGCCCATTTTTCGATTTGCTATTTTTGATGTGAGCATAAAATCAAAAATAAGAAAAACAAACCGTTTTTGTATTTTTGAATTTGATTATTAAACGAATAATGAAAAAACACACCGTTTTTTGATTTTAAATTGAAAATGGAATGAACGAATGATACACGGACCATTCTAAATCTGAGCAGTCTCACTGTACCCATTTCCCAACATGATTAGGACAGCAACATATGGATCCTACATCTGGGTTTTACACATCTCTTCTCATACAACCTCCCTCCCGCCAACCATACTCGGTGTAGGCTGTGATGAACGTGACTCACGAACACGGCTATCGCTCTGGAGCTTGAACTGTCTCACTAAGTTATGCTGTGGTTGCATTGAGTTGTTTTGAATGCACCAGTAAGACCATATTTTCTATTTATTAGCTTAGCGTAGCTTATGGCCTGAACTGTTTTCATGCAGAATTTAAACAGACTTCCAGTCACTGCTGTAATTTGATTTTCTTATAGCATCACAACTACATTAGCTTGCTTTAAAAAACAATATGGACAGATTTGTGTGCCTGTCAAAATGATGTTTAAATATGTGTTTTGTAAGATTACACATTTACGCCCATTTGCTCCCGTGGTTATAACTTTTTTTTTTACTTAAGTAGTGAGCCTCTGGTACCTTATCGAGGTGTACTTATTATATTGCTTTGTGTTTTTTTTTTTACTGGTGCCTCTTGTTTGCACTATCCCCTCTGCTGCTGTAATGACACAAATTTCCCCGCTCGTTGTGGGACTGATATAGAATTATCTTATCTGGTCTTATAGTTTCACATTTCCCACCTGGTGACACTAAATCAACAAGACAGCCGCTTGAAAAGTGTTGTCACGATACTGGAGTTTCTAACGTTGGTACAATACCTCAAAACATATCAATCTTCGATAACATTTTCGACACTACAGGGCAAGAGTTTAGGTCTGCATATGGGTGGTGGGGATATGTCCCTACCAGATTTTTGGAAAGGCAGAATTGTCTCTATCAATATTTGAGCCAACTTTTCTCATTATCTTCATCTTAACAGTTCTGTGCACAAAAATATGGGACAAATTGTGTATTGATTCAGAAAGGGAGAGTGCTTTTTTCGTTCTTTCTTTTTCAAATACGTGACTATCACATATTCTGCCTGATCAAAAGTGTTTTCAGGTAGTTTGGGTATTTCATCTCCGATGAAGAGCAGTGTACAGCTGCTTAAACTCTGCCTCCTCCAGAGAGTGCCAAACAGGGTTCTGTGTCTGTCAGGCAGTCTGAAGGGGAAACTATCACATCAGCAGAGCAATAACATAATGCACAGCCAACTAGGGCACATAGACATTACGACTTTATTTGCATTAAGTTATAACTTCCTTCACAAAATATTCTGACTTCATTTTCAGCTTCTGAGAGAACACAGGTACGTGGGATATGTTTTAAATGTGCAGAAAGTTTTGTACATCTGCAATCTAGCTGAAATCCTGCTGAAAAACATATGAGCTTTATTATTACAAGGGTTTAATAATTAATTAAAGAGAATTAATTTACCTAATTTATCATTAAAGAGGTTTCTTGCCCAAACAAAAGACACAAAGGAGGATGGAAAAGTAAACTCTGCCTACATGTGTTGATGCAGCAGATATGTGGTCTATGGGAAAACAGCTAAATGTTTAAAAATTAATACAGAATACCTGAGAGCTTTACTGCATTATATTACATTATAGCCTATTTATATTTTGAATTGTCACCACTGGCCTGTATTTTGTTTTTCTCATAAATAAATACATTTCAGCCATAAATTGGTGCATAAACTTTCTGGGGGTAAACACTGACAAGAAGTAAGAGCGAGAAAGAGCAGCTGGTAGTGATGTAATGATACGGCCGCAAATGAGAATTGAAACACTTTCCAATATTCAGAATCAATATGTATTGATAAATTTATATTTTTGACAACACTAGCATTCAGTCACCGCTGACATTTCACTGCAGTCTCTACTTCTACATGTGATACTGATGCAACACATACCTTCAACCCACAAACGTCCTCTGCTTCCAGTGGAAGGATAGACACTTGAGACATGTCAGCCAGCAGCTGATGACTATGGGTCTGGATGTATTTCAGCACGCCTGGCTCCATAGAGATGACTGTCTCCCTTTCAATGGGTGTGGTGAGAAACTCCAGGATTGCAGCCTGCTTCTCGCTCTCCATCCCTTTCAGAGTGAACACATCAATATTCCCTCCTCGTTCCGACACCTTCACGGAGGAGAAACCCAGAGCCTGCAGGAACTCTGACCACTCTCTGCAATATAACATGCTCTCATATTCCGCGTCCACCGGCATGCTGAAGTGACACAGCTGGGATTTTAAAAAGCTGCATGCCTGGTTAGCAGAGTTCTGAGATAGGGAGGTCACCGCAACGTTAGAGTCTGATACAGTGTACAAAGTCGGTGACCCAGTTTGTTTCATGATTTGCTGCAGTCGCTCTTTTACATCTTTTCTTTGGAGGAGCTGAGCCTTCTCTGGCTCCAGGGCGAATTGAATCCTAGCCATTTTGCCAAAACAGTCCGAGATGGCGCGTTCTATCAGCTCAACCTTTTGTCTGTCAGTCCCTGCAATGTGCACACCACTATCTATGATCTGGACGGTGAACTCTGGGTGAGCCTTTTCAATGTCCTGCTGAAAGGTGCTGAGTTTAAACAAAGAAAGTTTTAGTGGGTCAGTGATAGCAATATGGCTGGACAGTGTTTCTTCTTCCTCTGTTTGAACCTCCATGACTGCCTCTGCTACTTCTTCTACTGCTGTTTTATGTTCAACAAGAGGCTTCGAGGTCGTCTGCGGAGAGGGTTCACTGTTTGCAGCGGCTACTACAGGAGGACTGGTCTGCATTGGAATATCCTCCGAGGTGCTCTCAGTCATATCTTGGCTCCTAACTCCAGAGTCTTGTGGTGTTAATGTTTCCTTAGGCTGCAGAAAGTCAAAGTACGGCATCACAGCAAGATCAGCACCGTCCAGTTTGTGCGGGTGATCCAGGACGGCGCTCACAGCTGTTAAAAGAAAGACAGGAATTTTGTTTATTAATGTTTATCACCAAAATATGTGAAAATATAGATGTTGCTGCAAAGAAGCTACAAAGTCTGGATACTTCAAACACACCAACCTGGCAGAACAGAGAGTCTATACATCAGCACATTTTTTTTGCAAAACTTTATGATGTCACAGTGAAGCTGACCTTTGACCTTTTGGACATAAAATGTCATCATTTTATCCTATTAGACATTTGAGTGAATTTCTGTCATAATTAGTGCATGAATTCTTAAAGCCCCTACAAGGAACTTTCATTTTGAGTTGATTTTGGCGACCCTGAGGACAACACTGGTAGTGTTTTGCCAGAACGAAGCCTACATTTCCCATGAGCTCTAGTGCGTATTGTCGTAAAGACGCTTACCTGGCTCGCACATGTGTTTGTTTTGGGGATGAATGAAACAACAAGACGGGAAAACTCTGCCCCCGCTCCTATCGGGGATCCC
>NC_065527.1:4713284-4791477 GCF_006386435.1 Epinephelus moara
AGTGCCGTAAATCGTTTCATCCTGGAAGCGACCTGGGGCGGACCCGGACACAGTTTCCTAAAGGTATGGATATACACTATATAGAAATAGCTTATCTTCACACCGATGGTCTCATTTGCTGTTGTAGGTCACGCACAGACATCAGCAGAAACGAGAGACTTTTGCATATCCAGTTAAAAGTTCCTTGTAGTGGCTTTAAGTTATGTCAAAAAAAGCTTTGTGAGGTCACAGTGACCTTGACCTTTGACCATCAAATTCTAATCAGATCATCCTTGAGTCCAGGTGGATGGTAGTGCCAAATGTGAGGAAATTCCCTATGAGGATTCTTGAGCTGGACATATGGCTGCCATAAACACACACACTGCAGCCTACATATGAGGGCTACAGTCTGTAATCATTATTATATTATTATAAAGCAGCAGCCTACAAAGACTACGTTTACATACACAATAATATTCTACTATTATTCTGAACATGACAATATTCTTGATTTGATGAGGGTCATTTAAAAAGCATATTCTGTTTGGATATTCTGAATTAGGCCTTTTCCCCAAAGTAGCATTAGGATTATTCGAGTTTTACGAGCATTCTTTGGACATGTATACAGTGCATTCAGAATATGTGTCTCCATTGGGGTTTTTAGCACAGTTTTCAACACACAGCCTCTTGTCTGTTTACAGCTGGCTCTGTTTGCTGTCATGGATGTGTTGTACACAAACTAACCAGCAGTTTGCAAGGCTGTGGTAAAGATGGATGTCCCAAAAAAACCCACATTTCTGGTTGAAGAAGAAACACACCTACTTTTAAACATTAAGAAAGACTTAGATATCAGAACATCGACCTTTTGAACAAAGTGTTTGAAGGAATTAGTGATGTCATTATCCTAGAATTTCTGAATTAAAATAATTACCTTGGAAAATATTGATATTCGATATTAAATTGACACAGAGCGAACAATTTTAATGTTATATCAAAGATAAATAAAACAAGGCGATAACGCGACAACATTAACAATAAGAGAGAGTGAGAACGAACAGCTGTACTGATGTTTCGATACTGCAGAAAATTAGCATTTAAACTGCTTAAATATTCAAAATCAATATATAAATCAATTGATATTTTTGACAACACTAGAAGGAATGAGACAGGGAGGCTGTGTGCACAGTCAAACAACACCGCCACTGGTGGAAATTTTGATGCAAATAAGCAAAATGGCACAAGTGGCTGCAGCCGTTCCACATTTCCATATTTTGACGTGATAAATAACGTATTGGGCATGTTATTGGAGTAAAAATGGCTAATACATAAATGTAAACCAGAATATGGGTGGAACATTTATTTTTCTTAGCCATGTCAACAGTTTAGTAGGAATTACGGCTGCCCCTTGAAAGCTGGAGATTCAAATCATCAGTCTTCCGGGGACGTTTTGGTTTGTGCACGTAAATGTAGTCAATGTAAGAAGAGGCATAACTTAAATCGTAATGCACAAGTTGAAGGGTCTGATGGAATCACATTTCACCGGAGTTGTACTTTGTATGGCTTCTTGACAAATAAATAAATTGATTGATTGATTAAAGAAAATGATGATGAAAGTACAAGAGTTGTGCAGGTTGTGCAATGTAGAACTTACATTCATAATTGACAAAGGACACCTTGGCGGTCCCCTCTGAGAGCATCGCGACCTCCTTCACTTTCTGATTCCCGCCGCGCTTGGTCTCAAAGTACAAAGTGAGCATGTCTGAAGTGGTGCCAGGGTGCAGGTTCTCCACCAGCACGGAGTCAGTCTGCTCAGTCTGTTCTAGAGTCACTGAGACCCCATCCAGCTTCCTCTTGGAGATTTTTGCACTCAGGTTTTGGAAGTCTACAAAAGAAAAACAATATATTTTCAATAACAACAATCTTATAAAAGACACTGACACCAGGCAACCTTTAGAAGATAAAAACAATCATGTGCTGTTCACACACCTTTCGAGAAGGGTTGGCTGAGGTGAATCAGGATGAAATCTCTCCCCGGTGAAGGATACAGAGTGTAGTCAGGCGCATTCAGCCCCATCATGTTCTCCACATAGAGCTCTATCATCTCTGTGCTGGTGCTGGGCTTGATCCCCCGCAGCAGCAGTCTACATGGGTCCTTTGAGGCAGGCTTTCTCACACTCAGCTCCACATTGAGCAGAACGTGGTGCCCTTTGGACAGCACTCGAGCTGCAGCTGTAAAAATGATCGCAACAGAAATAAAGGCAGAATTAACACACGGTAAATTAATGAGAGATGAATGTTTCTATTTATTGTCTTGAATGAGAATATTCTTTGGAGCACAGTAACGCTTTTTTTTTAAACTTCAGTTATCTGGAAGTGGTTGAAAAGCTGTTTTAAGTTGTGTCTGAATAAGATACTAAAAAAAAAGTGTTGATGATGATAGTGCTGCAATTAACTGCTCTCATAGCTGTTACTTAATTTTTTTAAAAGAAATTCAGAAGACTGCGAAAAGCTTTGAAAGACTTACCTTCTGCCTCCTCAAACACCAGTATGGCGTGGTCGCCCTTCTTCTCCACAGAGACGAGTGGACCTCCCCCAGAGCGCCGCTTATTCTCAAAGTAGAGAAAGAGCAGCTCCTCGTCCACTGCGGCGGGCAGTGCCGACACCTCCACCGTCCTCTCCTCCGGGCTTTCAACAGGCATCCTGAAAACACACAGGTCACATCAAACCAGTTAAAGTAGTTCAAATCATTTGTGAAAGCTGTGGCAGAGTCTTCCAGAAAAATTTCCACTCATCTAGGGTCAGCCTTTAAGAAAGTCTTCTTTAATCCATATAACTACATTCAGCGCTCTGTCTTTCATACAGCTGATTATGTAGCTGGAGATAAACTTGCTTTTGACAATGCATTTGTGTAGTTTTTTTCTCTTTTGTATATTCACTATTGCTCTTTCATAACGCAAAAGTATTTCTTGATGGAACTGAAGGAATAATCAGTAAAATACTTGATTACTAAAACAGTCCATAGCTTCAAACCTTAGTTTACAACACTGTCAGCTGAACATCTTTGGGTTTGGGAACAATAATCAATGAATAAAAAACTGATTTCTTAATGCAGCCCTACATATAACATGTAAAATACTGCATATAAAGATAACACAAGAGTTCCTAATGTTTACATGAATGATATTTAAATCATAGCAAAAGCTGTCGCAGCAGGGTATCTTAAATATTTAAGACAATCAATATTTTAGAAATTATTGTTATTATTGTAGAAAAACATGAAAAACTGCATTTGATGCAAATATATGACCATTAACTTTACCTGGCATGTGATGTTTAATATGTTAAGGCTGTGATAATTACTGTTTTTACTTTTATGTTTTAATTATATTTAGTTGTTTAATTGAACTAATAGCCTAAATTTTAACATAATTCCACACAAGAGTACAATGTTTCTGGGCTATTATGAGCAGTTAAACCAAAAGTCGCTATTTAAAATATATTGTTATATATGTTGCTTTAAATTAACAGAATTATAATGAGGTGCTGATGAGGTGCTGATCACTGGCAATAGACTCGATTGCAGAGAACAAGTGTCGCACACTCTGGCTCCATATGCATATCTTTTATTTTGATGATGAAGGCCCAAAGGCCGTAATGCTTTAAATGAACATGTTATTATATTTTAAAAGTATAATTATGGTCAGTCCCTGAACATATGGGAGGAATTACATGTTTTGTTCCTATTACAAAAAAAATAAAATAATAAAAAATAAAATAAAGTAAAATAAAATAAAAATAAATATAAGTAAAATAAAATAAAATGAAGTAAAGTAAAATAAAAATATAGTATAAAAAATATAATTATGGTCAGTCCCTGAACATATGGGAAGAATTACATGTTTTGTTCCTATTACAATAAAATAAAATAATAAAAAAATAAAATAAAACAAAGCAAAGTAAAATAAAATAAAAATAAATATAAGTAAAATAAAATGAAGTAAAATAAAAATAAAGATAAAGTAAAATAAAATAAAATGAAGTAAAGTAAAGTAAAATAAAATAAAATGAAGTAAGTAAAATAAAATTCAAGTAAAATAAAATGAAGTAAAGTAAAGTAAAATAAAATAAACTAAAATAACATGAAGTAAAATAAGGTAAAGTAAAATAAAATATAATGAAAAAAAAAAAATCTGTGTCATTCTTTTGTTTGTTTACCGGTACTTTCCTTACAGCATATTTGCTTTTACACAAGTTTTACAGTGGTCATAATTCAGCTCACATAAACTTAGGCCAACAACAGCATTTCTATTTTAAATGCTAGTTTTCAGGGTTCCTTCACACATAAGTGGACAGAGTTTGGACATGAGCCTGTCATGACCGTGATCATGATCATGGCCTACACCTCACTGACTGTTCAGTGCTAACGTTACCTGACAGGAAGCTCGGCCTGTATCACCGCTGCAGTGTTTCAGGAGCGAAATGAAGGTGGAGTTTTAGCTGCAAGAAACATTGACTTAAACTGTTTTGACCTTCAGAGTCACTGTAGCTCTGTGTGCGGTTTTCTACTGCGTAGTTTACCTCAACTTTGTGTTCGTGTCTGCTCTGTCGGTTTCAGCTAACTGGAAAGTGAAACCATGCAGACCACACAGTTGCCATGTTTGGACACGGCGGCGGTAAAGCTTTTTGTTTAGACGACGGAGTTGATAATAAATATTAACGTAGGATGTTCAGGTTGTTTTTGAGCATAACTTACCTGTGCTACAAGGAAAACATTTGATCCTAAAGTCGTTCCGTCCAAACGGGCTGAACTGAGCACTTCCTTGTTGTGCAGCTTGTTGAATCAGGGTGACGTCATCAGCGGCGCGTCTTAAAGGGGAACACACACTTTATTGAGCGATCATGGAGGCTGCAGCAGGGGTCAAAGGTCTCTGACAGCACAGTCAACAGCGGTTACATCTGGTAAAATATTACGGAAGTAATTATAACATACACACAGTCCAGCCCAACCAAATTATAGCTAAAGAAAACGAAAACTACATCAACTATTCGATATTCAACACAAAAACCCAACACAAACTTTAATGCTGTTTGGCCCTGAACAAACAGTACATGGTGGTAAACTATCGGACCACTGTGACAGATCAGACACTGAGAAAGACACTGACTATGTACAGACTCAGTGATCACAACCTGGACATACACAGGCTGCTGAGAGAAGACAGGCTGTGTCAGCTCTGTCCTCAGAGACAGGTGGAGACAGAGCAACAATTCCTGCCACAGTGTAACACGTGAAGACATCACGACAAAGTTCTTCAAAAAAAAATTAAATGCAAACTCCAAGATTTTGATTCACTGATTCATTCAAAATGCAACATCTGCTTGAAAGAAAATAGTGTCAGCGCGATAGATGCAGCGAGATATGTCAGTGCTTGTCACAACACAGCACAACACATAGTTCATCTCATCACAGATCACACTCTGCCTTTTTATTTACTCCGTCACTTGAGGTTTTTTCTCCTTTGAAAGAAACTAAAGCAGCCAGTAGCTTTTTGCATAACACAAGCATAGACAGCTTTTTTTTCTTTTTTAGAAGGTGCTTAAAAGTAAAAAGTGCAGACTGTATTAAGTAAGGAATGCTGGGAAATATATAAAAAGCACAGGAGGTGAAAATTGAAATTGGATTAAACTGATGCTATAAATGATAATATATAAAATATAAATAATATCAATAAATTAAAAAAATGCTTGATGCTACCACCATCCAAAACAGTTTCAAAATATAACTCTAATCATAAATAAATGTAGCAAATTGCCATTATTACTACTGGTTTGTGGACTCTCATTCTGAAGCCTCAAGTTCTGCACTACTGCTGCTGCCATCTTGGTTTTTTGAAACAGAGGTGATCGTTCAAATACCCATACTACTATAGTATTTAGTATGCCAGAAAAAGATTTAATATTTCCTAATACATAGTATGTATTTTCAGTCTGGTTTCCCCGTGTAAATTGGTCAAAGAGACTGATGTGAACAACAGTTTTTGGAATTGGTCCAGTATTGAGGGAGCAGGCAGTGGCCAGCAGCCGTTTTGTCCTGCTGTTTTATATTATATTATATTATATTATATCTTACTATATAATGTCGAAAACTCTGTGTGTGTGTCTGTTCCATGTTTTTCTCCTCACTGACTTGGTCAATCCATGTGAAATTTGGCACAGTGGTAGAGGGTCATGGGAGGATGCCAATGAAGCAATATTACATCAATTGGCCAAAGGGGGGCGCTATAGCAACCGATTGAAATGTCAAACTTTGAATGGGCATATCTCATGCCCCGTATGTCGTAGAGACATGAAACTTTGCACAGAGATGCCTCTCCTCATGAGGAACACATTTGCCTCAAGAACCCATAACTTCCGCTTATATAGATTTTCCGCCATTTTGAATTTTTTGAAAAACACTTCAAATGGATCTCTTCCTAGGAAGTTTGAGCGATCTGCATGAAACTGGGTGAACATAATCTAGGGACCAATATCTAAAGTTCCCTCTTGGCAAAAGTTGGAAAACTTACTAAAACTGAGCTTCTATAAGGCAATGAATATTGCGGAGGGCGTGGCTCATCACATAAAGGTGTATAACATCTCAAGGGTTTCACCCATCACCACGCAACTTTGTAGGCATATGACCACACATAATCTGAGGGGACCCCTCCATTATTGACCCCATCAAACAAAATGGGGGCGCTAGAGAGCTCATTTCTTATCTAGGCCTAACCGCCATATGGATTTTTACTAAACTTGGTAGATATGTAGAACAGGACGCCTCAAGGTGACTGGAGAAATTTAACTCTAATTGGCAACTGGGTGGCGCTATAACAACAGAAAAATGCTTCAAAATGGCTAAAATGCGACCGATCGCTGTGGCTCCCCCTGTGGACCAATGTTGGTGTTTTCCTAATGTTTGGTATGACTAAGTCATGGTATGGTATGCTGTACATAATCACGGAAACTGTCAGTGTGTCATTCTGTCTGTCCCACATTTTTCAACAACTCTGTCTGAATACATTGCTCTTCTTAATGGGTTCAGTTGACTATCTAATCTGCAATTTCCTATGACCTGTATCCCAGACACACACCATGTGAAACTGTGTGTGGGCAACTGTGCACTCAGTGAGTATGGACTAGTTATATCATATTATACAAAACATATCATGCTGATTGCCTTGATTTTTCTGCTACAGTTTTACATATTAAGTCCTGGACTTCTGCTCCAACACACCTCAAAGGTATACACTGTATTTTTCAAACCACCACATTTATTCATCCAGGTACTCCTTGCTTTGCATATCTAGTTATGAGTTCACACACAAACATATTAAACCTATTTAATTACCTAACAATTCCCACCTGTTACACCATCACAATCATCTCAATAATCATGATGCAATAATGTTATATATGATGACGTAACAACCCCAAAGGGGTAATTCTGCATACTGAACAATTTTACTTTTTATCATATCATATGCTGATCTCACTTCTCTTCTTTTCCTTGAGTAAAATTCTTCATTCAGGTCTTGTGATTATGAGGCTTGTAAAATCTGAAAGTCAGTGCTGTGTAACGCACTAAGTTACAGGCAGGAGGTAATTAGGCTCTTTAGCACTTGCATGCATTTTATGGCTGACATTAAAGTCAACATTAGATCAGAGGGCCTCACTGAGTAAATTAAACCGTACAGAGGTGGTGGTAGCAGCGTGGACTGCATGAATGCATTTATATTTAGCAGTACTGAGCTTTAGGTCATTTGAATGGCTGCAAGTCTGACAGACTCCATGCACTGCATCACACAGTCTTTAATTATGAGCTTATATGTCCTCAGACTAACTCCAATAGAGTTTGCATTGTGTGTATAATAAGAGATTTCTCAGGCTGAATGAGACTATAGGCTGTGATCCAGTGCATAACTTATAATTACTCAGATGGCATTATACTGTATAAATGGAAATAGGAACTAATGAGGTTCCAGCAAGTTCAGATCTATCTTATATCTCATAAACTATAAATGCTTTCATTACAAGATGTGCTCATATGATTGATGAGTGTGCCATACTGTGTACCTTAAAATAGACTATAAATACAGTCACTGATTTGAACTCCACAGCCTGTAAAGATAAATATGTATCATCAAACTCAAGAATCATAAATATCATCATTATGTGCTCAGCAGGAGCTGATCAATGTGCAGCACTGAGCATTTTAAATTTTGAATGGAGTGTGCTCCTGTACACCAGCTGAGATATGAATATATCTCATTACCTTTACATGTCATTATTATAAATTCATACAAAGATCATTTGCAGGCCGAGCTGAGCAGTTTTAAATCTTAATGTAACATATACAGTGCATAAGGCTGTGTTATAAATACAGTGAGGGTCAACAGGACTCCATAGTCTTTAATGTCACATTCATGTCATCATCATGAGTTGTGATGTTTAAATTAATTTTGTGCTGTTTGCAATGGACAAAGCTATAGATACCAAGTTGAATGATTTTTTTTAAGTTATAAAGAATTAAAATGAAGTGGAAAGACAGAAATAACATTGGACATAACATCGGAGTGACAGGCAAATATTAAAAAAACAACCAAAGAGTCATTGCACAGATGTTGGGCTCCAACAGCAATATCACTTTCATTCAATCATTCAAACCTTTATTTAAGACTCGGGAAATCAATTGAGGGAGAGCCTCATTTTCTGTGATGCCGAGCGTGAACAAAGACATTAAAAACAGTCAATAAGCAAACAAAGAGCCATCATGCATATCAATTAAAACAGAAATGAAATCATACAAAACAACGAACAACAGGGTGATAAATATGCCAAGCTGTAGATGCATAATTAAAAGCATTTACACTCTAAACAGCCATAAAGGTGCCTACCTGTTTAATCCAAACCAATATACACACACACACACACACACACACACACACACACACACACACACACACACACACACACACACACACACACGTATCCTTACCTGGGTAACAGCCTCCCCATACTGTCAGTAAAATCAGTGCTCCCATCTCTGCGTCCCTGCCAGGACCTTCCATATTATAATAATAGGTTATACATCTGTTATCAAACTGTGCATTTATTTTACTATTTTTCACTTTGTGCTGTTTTATTTATTAATTTATTTAAAAATATGTATTTCTTGTACTACTACCACTTGTATCATCATCATCATCATCATTATTTATTTATTTACAATCATACACATAGCCAAGCACACCATATTTAACAAATGTCTCCACATTTAACTGTCTCTACAAGATATCATTAGAATTATTCTGACAATTACTTTATTGTTTTAATCAGTTGTTTGTTATTTTCTACTGTTAGTGATATCAATGCCCCTCCTCCGCATTCCTGCCAGGACCCTCCATATTATAATAATAGCTGTCACATCTAAATATGAAACTGTGCATTTATTTTATTATTTTGTATTCCTTCCTTACTATTATCACCCAGCTGTTTTATTAATTAATTCATTTATAAAAATATGTATGTCTTTTAATAATAATAACAATAAGAATAATAAGAGTTTTAATAAGGAGAATTATAATGAGGAGAATTATTAGTCATCATCATTTTCATTATTCATTTACTTAAAAGCAAACACATAGGCAAGCAGCCCAAATTTATCAAAATTCCCCAAATTTAACTGCCATGACAGGATATTATTAGAATCATTCTGACGATTAGTTTACCCTTTTTATCTGTTGTTTGTTATTTTCTATATGCTGGCAGTGACATCAATGCCCCACCTCAACATCCCTGCTAGGACCCTCCATATTATAATATATATAATATAATAATAAAGCTATCACATCTAAATATCAAACTATCCATTTATTTATTTAGCGTTTAGTATTTTTCATTTTGTCCTTACTATTACTGCCTATTTATTTATTTATTCATATTTGTTTATTATATATTTTATTTTTTTATTTACAGTCATACACATGTGTGTGTGTGTGTGTGTACACAGTGTTAAATTCTGCACATCACCTTGTCTTCTTTCTTCGTCTGCCCCCCATTCCTCTCATTGTTATATCTGTGTTGTCACTATTTGCACTTGATTTTGTTTTTGCACCAATAAAAAAAAACAACAGAATAAATAAGTGTGGTTGCTGATTCAGCAGCCACTATAATTATTCTAATTTGTGAAAATGAACATGTTTGTCCCACAGCAGCCACCAAACAGCTGCACTGCACTGTGAAGTCAAGCTGTGAGACGCTGAGCTGCTTTATAATGAACAGAAAAAAGCAGGAAACAAAAAAACACGTCGCAGCACTCGGGGCCAAGTCCTCAGGGATAACAACTGTAGCTTAGGTTTTTAATCTCATTTAAGCATACAATTAAAACAAAATCAAACATCCTGCTGAAGCGCAGTTTACCATTCATTAGTTACATTCTGATAGCATCACATCGTGTGTTTAATACACATAGATTATTACAGCTTTTCTTGAATATGAAATGGAGAGAAGAGATAATAACCACGGAAGCCTTCTGGCATTCATACATTTTTATTATAAGTCTGTTAGTTGTGGTGTGTAATGGTGGATTAAACATACCACATAGAGAGGGGCACTAAGATAAACACCCCCTCACTAATTAAAGCTGACAAATGAGCATGTTTCTGATTTCATACTTTAAATGAAAACAATTTAAATGAGAGAGATGAAATGAATATCTATGAGGGAACGCACAACCTTCCCAACAGCGGAAAGGGAAATAAATTCAAAGTTCAAAAGAAATCTGGATGTTTTTTGGAAACAATTATTTTGCTGCTAGAACCAATGAAATGTATTTCTCTTTAAAATATTTTATTTATAATTATTCACATTTTCCTTTGTCTAATTAAATCATTTACACTGACCTCAACTTGCAATATTGAGTCTGCAGTCACCAGTCCGTGCAAACTATCCGTCTATATTATAGCCTCCCACACAAATGTGCATAAAACTGTGAAATGTATAATTTATAATCAATTAACCTCTTTGTCCTTTCACACTTTTCAGAAAAAAACTCCAGCTGTGTGTTTCTGTACTGTGCACTGATAACTGAATAACTGAATAATGCAAGTTTTTCATTATCCCGCTCTCCCACACAAGTCAATATTAATGACCTCTTCATACTCAGAAAAATACACAGCAAACATAGAAATTAGATTCTTGCTTTAATGGGTCTTATATAACTTCTCAACCAGTAAAACCTCGACAAGATTTGATCACACACAGGTGAGTGACGGACTCTGTAGTCATGTTTGAACACAGTTTTAAAAGTGTCACATTTGTCTCATAATGGACGAATCCAGTGATGTTAATGCTGATTCATGTTCTTGTCCACTAGGTGACAGTGTCCCCTGCAGAACACATGCACACCACTGTTGTCTTCAAAGTGGCTGGCAAATTTGAATTGAGCAAACATTGTGGTTTTGCCTCTTATCAGCACGCTCTCACATGGAGAGGAGAAAAAAAAAAGATCATGACCGGGCAAATGTCCCATTACGTTTCAAGGCACATGGAGCAAATCATAGCCTATCACATAAGCACCGGCAAGCTCTATTCCTGGCCAATCTGAAATAACACTCAGGGTGTTTCAGATAAGAGATTTGTTGGTGAAAATGATAACGCGGGGTCATAAAGCATTCGCACATCTACAACAAGTTCAGCAAATGCAGCTAATAATTTCAAGCTTGGGCAGCTGTGTGTCATCAAAACTGCAGAGACCAGAGCCAGGGATGTCGCCCACATGTATATGCCCAACAGTTTCTTCTCTGGTGTGTACAAAACATCTCATCACTTCAGATGATTATACTGTATGTATCATGAATATGATCCTTTAAATTGACACTGTACACACAACAAGAACATAAACTTATAAAGGTTGCTGACACATTTAATAATACGGATGTTAATAATTACAATACAGTACAATTTGATGGTAAAAATCAAGTCTTAAAATCTCCCATTAAAGGCACTTAACACCTTGTTATTCACATGTATATGTCACATTAATGTTCACTGATAAGGCACCCCTGTAAATACATCAGGTTTCAATGATGCATGATGAACGTCTACAACTTCAACAGCAACTTCAAGAACCTGGTGTTTGTGTTTCACTTCAAACTCGCATCATTTTTTCATAACACTGTGGCATGAAAACCGTATCGATGGCTTTTACCACAACACAACACTTCTTGCTGCAGGTCTAGTGCCAGTGGATGTGTTCTCTCATCAATGACTGCTCACTTTGTAATGAGCCATGTAGTTCAAAAAATAATAATCTGCGATCCGAGATTTCTTGAACAGTTGTAGCGTGACCTTTGACACTGCCCCAGCACTGCGCTGATAGCTGCAGCCACAGTTTGCGTGTAGTACTAACACTGGAAGCTACCAGCTCACGGGTAATTCGGGCCGTACTGTGGGTGGTGAGATCATGACCTCTGTTTTTTTCCGGGAAATTTTGATGAGAAATCTTAAATTCTACAATCTGAAAGAGGCTGTACTTATAAGCACAGTGGTTTTCCAATATTTGCTCATTAGGACAAAATACAAATACAGGCTGATGTGAATGTCAATAGTTTTGCAGATGCTTGATTGCTACTGAAGTATTGGACAAGTTAAATTGCAATTCAACCCAAGGAGGACAGGACTCTGCACCAGATTTCACTGCAATCCATCCAGTAGTTGTTGAGATATCGCAGTCAAAACTACAAACGTCAATCTGCTGGCGGGACAAGAGCAAACACCAGAGGTCAGGAAAGTTACTGAGATTTATCTTCTTTATTTCTATCAATCCATGTGTTAGTCTGGACCAAAGTGGTGGGGTGAGCGACCAAGTGATACTGCAAGCATAGCTATAAATGTGCACAGTTTCTGTTTTGGGGACTAATTTCAGATTTTTTTTTGACTTAATATATAAAAAATTGAGAAATATTAATAGTATTTAGTATGTCATAACCAGAATTTTATTTCTGGTGGTGTGGAGAGGGCTTTGAAACATCATACTGAACGTCATGTTAAGAAATAAAATTCAAAGGAAATATAACTTAACAAATCAATGCATAAATGAAATATGACAAAGTGAAATAACTTTACTGATTTTATTTCTGTGGTCAAAACTTGACCACAAAAGTGAAGTTGGCCATATGTTTGGGAGACTTGAACTGACTTCTAAAACCGTGGCTACAGCCCTACGGGTAGTACAATATGTTCTGTGGGTCTGATTCTGAATTAATTTCAAGGTCCGTTGTGTAGGATTTAAGACATAAATATAATCATAACAATGTTTTCTTTCGTGTATAATCACATAAACTAAGAATCAAACTGGCTCTAGATAGGGCCATGAGTGTTTTCACATTAGCCATTGTAGTTCTCCTACACATTTGGTACTGTACATGGGGGGGATTTTCAGTTGGTTGCGCTGTAGGAAGCAAAGAAGGAAGTAGTATAAAAAATGTAAGTCCTCATAAGAAGGAAGATTGGGGTGGTGGATGGGCCAAACAAACACAGGACTTTCCCTCAGGACACTGGTATTCAGAACCATGTTTTTTCCTAAACCTAACCTATGTAACTTTACTCAGGCTGTTCTCATGCACTGTTTGTACGTTTCCTACGAAAGGTAAAGCACCAGAATTCGTACATATTCCATGTAATGATATGCCAGTAATTTTTTTTACGTAACCCATGTTTTTTTGGATGGCTGTGATTACATATCCATTGCGCTGACAGGAGTAAAGAAAGAGACAGTTCCAAGTGATCCAGCTGGGAGGCAGGTTGGAGTGGTGGATGGTTCTCAAAACACAGGACTTTCCCCAGAAGGCCGATGTTCGGAACTGTGTGGGCATCCTTGCTTTTCCTAAACCTAACCACAGTAACTTTACTTGCCTAAAGCTAACCTCCATAACCAAGCCAGTCTCACCCCGAAGTCATCAAAACCAGCGCTTGTTCAGTGACCTCCGGCGTCAGACACTGACAAAAAAAGCCATCCTTTCACGTTCGCATGATACACGGGTGGTTGCTGTTATTGTTTAATGGCCCAGCGGCGTCAGGGGGAAGCGTGGTGGGACAAAAACGAAAGTTAAGGGGCAAAAGGTCAGAGTAGGGTGGGTGGGAAGCGTGGTGGATGGATCCATTAACCACTGACATTCACCCGGGAGGCCGGTGTTCACTTCCTGTTTGGTTGTAAAGCCAAACCACGTTTTTTTTTTTTACTGAACCCAACCATGTGCATGTGTTAGCTAAGTGGCTATGTTGTTGAAGGAAAAAAACGTCAATTCGCGGTATTGTACTGACGTAGTGCATTTATTTTGCATGTAACAGACAATGCATGTATCAGGCTGAAGTTGACACAACGTCCTAGGACGCCAAAAACCAACACACCCAGGGTACCTTGCACTTCATATCTCAACCTAGAAAGTCCATATCCAAACGTCGATATGTGACAAGGTCGGAGTGAGAATGTGTTGTTGTAACTTTACGTTAATTACCTAACTTTAAGTTAAGATTGTCATGTAATTAATGGGGCGCTGATTTGTAGGACATGATACGAAATGTTGTATGAGGATACGTTGCTTTACTTGCCTAAACCCAACCTAAGTAACTTAAGGTTAGGTACGTAACTTTATGTCAAATATATAATTCGTGGGCGCTACTTTGTTCAATAACATCCGAATTGTTGTATGAGGATATGTTGGGCTATGTCAAACTATATTTTACCAGCTGTAATCAGACAAGCAAGATGCAAGTAGTTCTTATAGTGCAAGTAGTTTATGCGAATTTGGTCAGAATTGGTCAGTGTGATTCTCATATCTGCCTTTACAATGGAAAGTTATACTGAAGTGATATTTACAGCAGAGTCTGGATTCTTTTATGTTTGTTATCTGTCAGTTTGGACGAAAACGGTTTCCATTATACTTCCTTGTCACGTCTATACATCAACAGATCAATCATGGCACTTTGTCTCCTGCTGTCAGCAGACCGTATTTATTGTCAGTGACCATAACCATACAAAGCTTAAGGTGGCCACAATGCTAGCCATTCATAAAAAAAGAACATAAAGACTATACACATACTATACAAGAGTACTAAAGCTGTTTATGTATAGCATGCTTGTTGACAAGACGTCTTTGTCTTGTCTGTTCACTCCCAGACAAATTTCAGTGGGGATTACTCAAACAAATGGCAGTGTTGCTTTTGTCTTACTGATGGTCTGTCGTTGCCTGTGTCTGGGCACACAGAGACGGAAGCTCTGTTGGTTTGTCAATAGCAGTGGCATTTCTTACACACTGTGTTAAGTGAAGAAAGAGAAACTGGACAGACCAGAAGAGTTCATATGAGAATGTCTTTGGGAATCATGACAAAAGCGTTCTTCCAGCGTGAGGCGGTGGAAAAATAATGAAAGGCTGCTGAGGTTCATTTGGTGGTCATTCCGCTGCACATATGGGCTCGGTATCATCTGCCTCGAAACATTCGGATTTTGTGCTTGTCTGCCAGCAGCAGGGTGACATTATATTCGTAATCTCCATCATGGACTCCCGTATGTCGAAAGGCTCCGGCCAAATGGTTCTCCTCCCAGTAGTGGTGCCAGTTTCCGTACTGGTCAGCACCGAATCCAAACACACTGACCTGGATGCAGAGGAGGAACAAAAGCACTTTTCTTTTAAAACACATAACAGCTTTTTGAGAGCGCCGTGTACTTGTCCTTGAACAGGTTTTCCATCTTACTGAGGAATTTTAATTGCATGTCCCTGAGACAGTGGTTGAACTCACCTCATCACATATGTGGATAGCGAGCAGTAAGCTGAGGAAGCCAGTGGAGGGATATCGTCCATGACCCTCGAGCCAAGACTCATACACGTATTTGAAAAATGTTGGACTGTAAATCAACACCTGCAACAGAGTTATAAGAATTTTGGAGCTCTTTGCAATTCACTCAAAGAAGTAAGAAAAGATTTTGAAGTTACAAAAAAAAAAAAAACTGCATTAGAGAAGACACAACAGGGAGAAGGAATATTCAACATAAGCCTTACACACTATACAGCCAAAAGTAGCATACTTTGGGGAGCTTTGGTCTGGGGCTGTTACCAATGGCTTGGGTTTGGCCGCTTAGGAATTATGAGAGTGGCCAATGGGCAGTGCTCCGTTTCAGCTTGACTGTTTCCAACATGGCGACTGGGTCCCAAACTTTCTCATTCAATCAAATATGTTTCTGAAAACATTTGGGGTGAGAAATAGGCAATGCAGTAACAGAATATTCATCCATAGTTGATCAGCGCTGCCTATTTGACAGTTTGACTGCAGTTCATAAGCAGTGACTGACATGACTGGCAGCTGCGTTAGAGACTCCTCAGCTCTGATTGGTTGTTTTTGTTATGTAGGATAGATTCTAGCAATGCCATTATGCTTTTTTTGACTATCTGTCTCACGCACTAATGTCTAGATGGAGTGAAAGCTTCAGCAAATATGACAAAAAGTTATTTATAAAACCTTAATGCTACAGCACGGCAGAGACTGAAAAGTGCTCTAATGGTATGCCTCTATATGCTGATGGAAAGTACTATGTCACTGTTCCGCTGCTGTTGTAGTGACTAATGGCACTTAAAATAGGTATGTCACTCCTGTTGACTGGCAGATAGCATTTTTCACCTGCATACCAGTGTTGTACCACTCTTGTTTTTTACATGCCAGTTCTTAGCTGTATATCACTTAAACTAATGGTATGTTGCTGCTGTTTGACCAGCATATGGCAGACTGAAACAATATGTCACTGGCTGATAACACTTCCCACAACCATATGATGACTCTTACTAAAATATGCCACAGCTGTGCAGCAATATAACACTTGACAAAGTGAAAAACCAACCAGGTCTCACTCCCATCTCGTCAAAAACAGACGCTTGGTCAGTGGCCCCTTTGGCATCAGACACCAGTGCACCAAGGCACCCTTTAGAGGCATTTTGTGAAAGCTGGGGCCACTACTATAGTATAAAGAAAGTCTGCATAGAGCAGGCAGGAGGGGAGGTGGATGGGTCAAACAAACTTTGACTTTCTCCTGGTAGACCTGGACCAGAATCCAAAAGTCAATCCAGTTATTGTAATAGCAACATGACAACAGAAGTTTATTTTGAAAGGACACAATGTATATAATGAGCAGAAATTGGCATGCCGTCCCTGAGTGTCCAAAACTGATGCTGGAGGGTACTTAGTGTCATGCGTCATACTTTGACATGTAGGGCCAATGATCGAGCGTTGGTATTTGACGAGTTTGGAGTAAGAATGTGTTGAGAAACGCTGAGGTGGAAGTCTCAGATCCTCTGCTCAGGTAAAAGTAGAAACACCACAGTGTAAAAATGGGCAACACCATTACAAGTAGAAGTCCTGCATTCAGAAATGTTACTCAAGTACAAAAGTATTACCTGCGAAATGTCCAAAGTAGCAAAAGTAAAAGTAGGTCTACTTAGTATGCCTAAACAAGCAATATTAATAATACATGGTATTATTGGATATAATTACTTAATGGTGTAATTTGTCCAATTTTGTGCATTACTGATTAGACTAAGAGTAAACATACAAAATGTACATAAAACCTTAATCTGAAGAGTCCCTAGTAACTGAAGTTGTCAAATAAATGTAATGACGCAAAGTAAAAGTATAAAGTCACATAAAATTAAAATACTCAAAGTACAAGTACCTCAAATATGTAAGTAGAGTGCTTGGGTAAATGTACTTAGTTACTTTCCATCACTAGACTGGCACACTGGAGTCAGTATACAGTAATTAATTGTTTTGTGATGAGATGTTCAATTATCACATCTAAGTGGAAAGTTAGAGTGTCCACATACTTTTGGCCATGTTGTGTGCATATGGGTATATTAAGTCCTCATCCAAACCTTGGTTTTGATGGAAGATGGAACAGAATACATCACTGCCAAACAAAAGTCATGTTTAAAAAGAGTATACGATAAAACCTTTGTATTACTCACCTTATCTTTGTTTGCCTTTATCCTGGCTGCAACAGGTGTATATGTGCTGTAAAATAAAAAAATACTAGGAGTTAAAAATGTGTTAAAATGACATTAACTGCCTTACAAAATCCCCAAAATCATTCAAATCAATCACTGGTATCACATCCACAATCACAGTATGAACTTCCATGACTTAAGTCTCATGTAATTGAGGTACAAGTTTCAGAGCTGAAAAATGAAGTGCCAAAAACTGCAGTTCCTCAAATGGCCACTTGAGGCTGGCTCCAAAAGTGAGTCAATCTCCATAGACCTCCATGTTAAAATGCCCAACTTAACAGCAGAATTAAACCTGTTTACAGCCTGGTAGGTAATTTCCCCTTTAACAACTGGACAGGAGAGTGAATCTTGTCGTATAATTCACTCTTTTTAATGTTATTAAGGCTTAAAGTTATGCATGATTACGGGTGTAGCTTCTTTAAGCGCCATCCGTTGACAAGTTGCTACCATGGCGCTACCACATGTTGGTTAGGTAACATAACCATGGAGTAACCCCAGAGCCGTAGCTGTTGCTATCTCTGTGTTTTTTAGCTCGTGAAAGTTTTATTGTTTGTTTATTGTTTATTGGATCCCCGTTAGCTTCTGCAGCATGCAAAAGCTAATCTTAGCATTTGGTTGTACTAAAGACACTTTAAGGAGTTGGATGTTCAATTTTTCCAGGACATAGCCTACAATTTGTTTTCAAGATGGCGCCAACATGAGT
This sequence comes from Epinephelus moara, assembly GCF_006386435.1. Taxonomy (NCBI): domain Eukaryota; kingdom Metazoa; phylum Chordata; class Actinopteri; order Perciformes; family Serranidae; genus Epinephelus; species Epinephelus moara. The sequence continues at coordinate 4,732,056 of NC_065527.1, forward strand.
GGCAGCCTCTCCAGTAGCTCTGTCTCTGTAGTGAGACAGAGCAACAAAAATTAGCATTAGCATTATCACAGTTGACTATAGCTGTAAATGCACTGTGCTGCCCGAGCTAGCAGCTAGTGTTAGGGTTCGCTCCACCCAAATATGGTTATTTCTGACTTCAACCAGTGGGTGACATCATGGTGGCTGCGGCCATTATTTTATACAGTCTGTGTTGAGGACATGTTGAGGAATGTTGATAAAATATCATAACCATATTGTGAAGTCAGCACAGTTTGCTCACTGTCATATTTTTGCATTTTGCATCGTTAATCACATGAGAGCGTGCAGTGCTGAGTTGCTCGTCATTCCAGTTTGGTGAACAAACAGTAAAATTAAAAGATTAGAAATGGGAGAGGCTCTTTGAATAACAGTGTGTGCAGCAGCTCCTGCGGGGTGTCCACATTCAGTTTGCATATGAAAATGTTGTTTTCATAGGCAAAACTTGCATTTATACCATTCCCATGGATAAAGGAGCGAAGAGAACGATCACATTGAGCTGTTAAAGTGTAAATTTAAAGTCAGTGTAAATACCACACCACGCCTGTGCAGACTTTTTTGGGAAACGTAAAGGGATGGCATACTAATGACTGAAGTGAAGAGTAATGATTACACCGTACGATACAATCCAGACAAATGTTTCCAATTAAAATAAGGTTTATCAAGGCTATTGCCTCCGCAGCAGTGAATCTCATTAAAATTCAAAGACTGGCTTAATGTCGTTTGGAAGTGTGTGCTGTACAATAAGACTGTCCAACCAGCTCCTCTACATTTTGTGGTGAATGAATATGTAAATTGCCTGCATGGTGTGTGTCTGTTGCATTATATTACACACTACATTATACACGCTAATGTTAAAAAGTACATCCTTCAACACATACAGGCTTGGCATTTTAGCACAGAGAAGTGCTTCAATTTCATGAGTGTGCATATGCACCAGAAACAGTCCCCTCACACAGCTCTGTCCTCTCATAGTGCCCCAATCTATTTAACAAGACTAGAAAATGTAACAAAATAATTCACAGCACTACTGCCAGTAAAGTGAAATTTAATGATGCAGAATGATTGCCTTGGCAGAGTTGGAAGACAACTGCACATTTATAGGAAACATTTGTTTGGATTAATTCGTCCTTCTACCGTCAAACATGTTGGCGTGTTTGAGTTACTGGCAGTGGCTTCCTTTTTTTTTTTTTTTTTTTGGATGTCCACTAATGAAGCTAATGTTTCCGGGTCACTGAGAATGAAGCAGCTGAAGGTGAAATTTACTGGAAGATTAACACTGAGTGATTATCCTTGTTATGGCAATCTGACAAACAGGAATACTGAGAGTGTTGTTATGACAATCTGGTATTCGGAAAGTGTAAATGGATTTGGGAGCACGACACATGCATGATGTATCGTAATGTGTTCAAGGCTCTTAAATGTTTTTGAACTCTGATTTCATTTGGAAATGGTGTGGGAAATGAAGCCCCTCTGCTCCTCATGTATCCAAATAAGGATGAAAGTACATTTATGTTTTAGTCTTGCCAAATTATTACATTTTGGAGAATGAAAAAGAAAAAATTAAACCATGGAAAAATCAATATCAAGCAATGAGTACATACATGTCTTCATATATAGATGTGTCTTAAAGGTCCAGTGTGTGGGATTTAGGGGGAACATAATACAGTACGTATGTTTTCTTCAGTGTATAATCACCATGAAAATCTGTTTTTTTGTTCTCTTAGAATGAGCCGTTTATTTCTACATAGGGAGCGGGACCTCATCCACAGAGTCCACCATGTTGCACCACCATGTGTCCACAGCAACCTTGAATGGACAAACCCATCACTGGCTCTAGAGAGGGCCATGCACGTTTTCACGTCAGCCACCGCAGTTAGCAGCCCCTCCTCAATGAACAGTGTCGAAGTAAAACAGATTTGGTAACACTTTACTTGAAGGTATCTACATAACTATGACATGACACTGTCATTAACTTGTCATAAACATTATGTACATGTCATAAATGTTTATGGCTGCTGTCATTAAGTGTCATTTGATTTTTGTAATGACAAGTTGACATTGTTTGGGTTGTCTTTGTCATGACAACTTGACATTAAATTTGTTTGGGATGTCCTTATTATGACAACTTGACATAAACCAGAATGACATTAACAGAAGATGTCTTTGTCATGACAATAATAATAATCATTATGTCAACTTGTCATAAACACAAAGAGAGGTGCATTTCTTGTTAATGTCAAGTTGTTATTATAAGGACATCCCAAACAAATTTAATGTCAACTTGTCATGACAAAGACAACCCAAACAATGTGAACTTGTTATTACAAAAAACGAATGACACTTAATGACAGCAGTCATGAATGTTTATGACATGTACATAATGTTTATGAGAGGTTCATGACCGTGTCATGTCATAGTTATGACAATGTCATGTCACTCCTATGTAGATACCTTAAAGTAAAGTGTTAGAACACATTTTGTCAACGCGAAACAGATTTATTAAGTGTTTTTTACCAGTTTGAATCACTGTGTCTGTTTTGGAGAGGAAAGCAATTCTCTGGATGTTTTGGCTGCCAATGAAAATCTCCTGAACATCTGGATCTTAAGTTGTAAGAGAAAAGAGGTGAGCATGTGTTGGGCAAGCCACCCGTCTACATACCAAACAGCATTGGAGATGCACTGATTTATGATGTGAAAGTGCTGTATTCAGTGTTTTTACTGTCATAAATCACTGGGTCAGTTTGTTTTGGAGAGGAAGAGGCCTCTGTGGATAATTCGACTTGTGGTTAAAACATCCTGAACAATGAACGCTAAAGGAATCCTAACAGTTTTGTTCGAGCTTGGCACATGGGAGAAGTTTCAGCTCGTTGCAAGCTGCAATCCTCACCACTAGATGCCACTAAATCCCACACACTGCTCCTTTAAGATATGCATCAGTTTTGGACTTTAGGCATCCAATCAATGCCCCCTTTGTAATGCTGTTGGCTTTTTTTGGGACTTTATTGCCTGTGTTTCTTTTTTATATCATTAAATTTCATTTTTCTCATTACAAGTGATTTTTGAGCTTGCTGACATTCTCTTTTTCACAATTAATGTTTTTTTGAGGTGACACTTAAAAGAAGTTTTTAATAACCACATGGTAAACTTCTCTTTATTTGACAATCTTGAAGATTTCAGTCCTGGCTGATCTGATGAAACCTGTCTCCACTGGTGGTAACAGCGTATGTGCTTTAATACAGGTCACAGAGTTCTGGGAGCAGCAAAACAAACTGTTGTAGTTTTATTAAAAAGAAACTCAGGCAATAATTGCCTTTTTCTATCATTCTGTCAGCAACCTTGATCTGATTTTATGCTGCACACGGCATGAGTCTGTGGACAGCGGGGCACAGTAAAAGGAGTTGGTTATCTCGCTAAGTTAGAGGTGTGCAGCCTGTCGCCTGCAGCTCTTCATCTAACAGCTCACTGTGGCTGCTCCTGACTGTGTCATTACTCCCCAGCCCATTCTCATCCCCAGAGTCGACACAGATGCTTTGTCACACCCCTCGGCATGAGATATTGACGCCAAAGGCACCCTTTAGCGTTTAAATGAGGCACACTGACTAATTCCAATGTCAGCCTATCCACGATACCTGATGCTAAGAGCAACAAACATAGTATATAAAGCGTAAAGCGAAAAGTCAGTGTTGTTTTCACATAACTTTATGTAACTTAGTATTAAGTGCTGAGCTATGCTTTTTTAAGGATTATTTCTTTTTGGCTTTTTGCCTGTGTTAACAGACAGTTTGAGCGTGAAGGGGAGACATGCAGCAGTGGGCCACAGGCTGGAACTGAATCTGTGGCCCCTGCAGCAAGAACATTGGCTTTGTACATGGGACACCCACTTTACCTGCAGAGCTACTGGGCACCCTGTGCTAAGCGAAGCTTTTAATGTGAAGGTGCAGCAGCAAGAAATACTCAGTTTGCATTAGCACTAACTCAATATGGCATTTTTCCTCAAGTGTCACCCTAAATGCCAAGTTCATTATACTTCAAATATATAGATATTGCAATACAATCAACATCGTGTTACCTTTTTCAGTGACAGTGACATAACAGCTTTTTATCTAAATGACAATCCTGTTACTTAGCAATCAGTTGCAGTATTTTTTTTTACTATTTATTCCCTTTTATGGTCTGGATTTATTTTATTGTGTAACATATTGAGTGAGTGTTTCTTTGTCAGTGTGTGAAGCTCCACTCAAACAAATTCCTATCGACATGTCGACATGGCAATAAAGTATTGAATCTTGAATCTTGAATCTAACCTGGTCTCACTCCAAAGTTGTCAAAATCCAGTGCTTGGTCAGTGACTTCTGAAAGCCATCCTTTCACATCAGCATGCTACGTGACCGGTCATTGTTTAACTGTGCCCGGGGGAAACACAAAATTTAAGATGCTGGAAGTGTAAGTAGGGCAGGTGGGCCAGGTGGTGGACAGATCCAACAACCACTGACTTTCACCCGGAAGACCCGTGTTTGCTTCCCATGAGATTCTAAAGTCAAACGTAACCATTTGTGCGTTTGTTGTTGAAGGAAAAAAAAATATCAAATTGCAGTGTTGTACCATTTATTTTGAAAGAGACTGAATGCAAACGGTGCATTTCCTGTGAAAACAGAAGTGTACTTTGACACCAGACATCCCAGAACATCAACAACCTAAGACGTGGAAAGTCCACGACCAAAAGTGAATATGCGATGAGGTCAGAGTGAGAGTGTGTTGGCTGTTAACACATCCAGCAGACACAGACAATTAGTAGTGTTAGTATTAATTTGGAGTCATGTTTGTCACCACCAGGCTCATGCTGGTCCAATATTAATTTCCTTGTTAAGGCTGGTTTGGTCTCCAGTACAGTATTGTGACAAATATCTGGCTCCTTACAGTAGCTGGTAGCTGGTTGCTAACTTTATTTGACAGTCATGTGGTGCTGGGAAGCTAGTGTATGTTTTTTTTTTTCAAAACAGCTGTCTGCTGTGGCTCCAAACAAAGTTGAAACTAAAATAATGAGCTGAAAGATGCTAAAAAGCTCCGTGGGGCTGAGGGTAACTGCAGAGTCAGGTGATAATTCTTTGTGGATTCAGCCCTACAAGCAACACCTTGCACATTAAACCTAGCGATTTGATCCATTCCTCATATGAAATATTGATCAGTGCAGCTTTAACATTGTATAAGTACACTTACTGTTTAATGGTGCCCGTGGTCAGAGCACTAATGATCCACTGCAGGTCCAGAGTCTTGAAAGGGATCAGCACCAGACTGGTGGTGTTGTCTAGGTCTATGGCACTTTCTGGATACATGACATGATGCGTTGTTCTGGCGCCCACGTCCTCCTCAAAACCAGTGGTGGGCGCCTGGTTCATTCTGCAGGGACAAAGAAGCAGAGATTCTTTTGTGTCTGGGCTGTTTTTTGGCCGTGCTTATCCTTTCCAAGACACCTCAAATTGAGGTTTATTTCACCCACATGTTACAGAGATGGGAAACATCTGGCTTTTTGTTGTGCTAATTCCCACAGTCTACAAAGGGGTTAGTTGTCACGAATCCCCAAAGTCAGCCAAGCCATATGGCACAGAGACACGCAAAACCAGCCATGATGACTACTGCGAGAAACAATATGTAAATATAAAGACACAGAAAGACAAAAGGCACAATTTGTCCCGCTTCGCCATGTTTTGGACATCCAAACAGCAATTCAGAACAATCCAGTGTCCATTTAGAGCACAACAATTACCGCTTGGCAAGCTAGGCAAGTCGTCCCCATTATTATGTCCAACAATACACACACAAGCTGGAGCAGTAATTGGCGGGAAGATAGTTTGACAGTGGCAGTTGGTGTCGGTCAGTGGAAGGAATTGACAAAGAGAAGAAAAATCATGAGGCTGACCCCCTGTGTGAGCAGCATCACCTGTTTGGGTGCTTCGGTCTGAGCAATATCAACCTCCTCATTACTGACTGTGAGATGACAGCTATATAACAACTTGACATTTTCAGCCTGAGCCTGTCAGGACTCCAAACAACCTCCTGGGCTATCTTAGAGCTGATGAGATTTTTGCTATTTCATGTTGTCACGTGCAAGATACAAAATGACATTTAAGATGTAGCCTCTCCAGTTAAAAAATCACCTTGACCCTGCGCATCTGGAGATAAATTCAACCTAAAATAGGTTCTTGGGCAAATACAACCAAAGTGAAATGAAATATAAATGGATATAGTTTTGGGGAAGTGGGACAAATATTCAACATTATCAGTCACCACCAAAATCTTTCATGTTTTGCTTGCTTTTTATGCTCCATGCTAATGCTAGAAAAGACAGATAGCTTAGTTACATCAGTACTATCAATAAGAAAGGTATGGTTGTATCTCATCAAGAAAGTCAAGTCAATGTCAATTTATTATATGTAGCCTGTTGCATCTTGCCTCAAATGGTTGTACAATTTTCTGCATATAATTCTTGGACTGACTCCCTTCCCTTCCCTTCCCTTCCCTTCCCTTCATATTTTACCTGATTTATATTGCCTCATTCATAAATATATAAAATAAATAAATAAATAAATAAATACATAAATATATAATAAAAATAAAGATAAAGATAAAAATAAATAAATAAATCATCCTCCTCTTCTGCATTCTCAGGTTTCTGCTGCCTGAGGTATTCACTCAGCAGCTCATCTTTGGGGGCCATCTTCCTGATGTATTCCTGGATCTTGGTTGTTTCCTCCTGGACAGTGGCTCTGGCGCTCACCAGTCCTCGGCCCCCCTCACTATGCTTAGTGTACAGTCTCAGGATGATGGACTTGGGGTCCGAACAGGGACTCGAGCTGGCGACCCTCCGATTCCCAATCCAAGTCCCTATGGACTGAGCTACTGCCGCCCCTAAGTAGTGTGCCATGTCTTGTCAAGCTACCTGTGTCATGTTTTTCATTATTTTCACAATGTAGATTAATTTCCTGTTTTATTTTGTTACTCCTCTTCTCTCATTTCAGATCCCCACTTCCTGCCCTCAAGTGTTTCCCGCTTCTGTGATTGTCTGCCCGGCCCTGATTTGTTTCACCTGTGTCCAATTATCCCTGGCTCCCTTGTGTATTTAGTCTCTGCGCTCCCTGCTCCTTGTGCCAATTCATTTCAGTGCTCCTGTTCTTTTGATCCTTGCTCCTGTTTTGTGACCTCATCTTTTGCCGAGCCCTTTTTTGGATTATTTGCCTGTCTGACTGCCTGCCTGTGTGCCGAACCCCTGCTGAGTAAAGACTTTTGATTATTCACTCAACTGTCTCCTGAGTGGTGCACTTGAGTCCAACACCTCTGTGAACCTGTGTTATCAGAGCGGAGGGGAATTGTTGTCACCTTATTGTTGATATAAAAATATAGGTTATAGCAGCTTCAAAGCCAAATATTATGAATAAAAATGCATAATGGAAAAGCATATTTGGTTTTTGAAAATATCTAATCCAGTGCTAAAAAACATTGAAAGGTTGGGGCTCTGCGTGAAATTCATAAGAGGTGTCTGGACAGGGTTCTTAACATGGAGGTGGCTGAGCTGGCGGCTAGCAGCTGATGGTGCTAACTCCATAAGCAGCGCTAAACAACAGCCCCTAGAGCTAAAGGTGTTACCAGGGACACTGCCGTCCCATCAGCAGTAACTGTCATATGGGATTCACACATGCAACAAACCACAGCTCTGAATGTTACATACAGAACCTTTGACTACATTAATCACCCAAAGTAAAAACATATTACATCAACTTAGGAAAACAGGAGGGACATGGGGACATGACGCACAGCTGTCTGTAATGCAACAGCTAACTAAAGCTACAGCTGTAAAATGATAGGAAGGCCAGTCAGTCCCAGAGGAGAGAAGTGGTGTGTCACAAGTAATAAAGCTGCCGCACCAGATGTGCCTGTGGTTATTATCGACACAGCGATGATTATTATGATACTGCATCATCAGTTGTATCATTCTGGGGAGGGGGGGAAGGAGCCATACTTTACAGAATAATGATGTGTCATATTGCATGAACACATCTACCAAACTCTCAGCACAGACTGTTTGGTCCATTTTACATCAGAGATGGAGAGACGAAGGAGAAAGTGCAATTGGGTTTACTCCCCATTAACGAGTAAGTGTACTGTTTCATCTTGTCAACTGTTCAGGGAAGTAAAGCCAGGTTTTTGCCAGTGCTGCATGTTGCTTTGGTGCTTTATATAGACTGAAACTGCAATCTATGGGAGAGGAGAAGTATTGGCAAGAGGTTTTATGGCGCAATACCTCAGAAGAAAAGAACAGTTTTCGACAGGACTACATTTGTGGATTTCTCTCTTAATGGTAACTACAGCTTCTGGGAATTTAAGAATTGCTCACCAAATGGATCCCTGCTGTCCAGAGCAGATGAAAAAGGACGGCAGTGAGGGCAGAGGAACACCATGCCACATATCAAATAGTATAATGTGAAGAATTCATCACTTCTGTGGCACATTCAGAGATATTTTACTGTAACACCACACCGCTTTATGTTAGTCGTTGCAGGGAACATTAGTTTGCCTTAGACTAGGCTTTAATGGAACTTTACATAATGTTTTTCTCTCACACACAACAGAAAAAACAACAATAGTCCTTATTTTCTTCTCCTGCTTTCTTTGTCCAAAAATGACCAAACACATCCCATTTTTCATCACACACAAAAAGGCAAGAAATGTTTCTATTGTTGAACAGCACAAAATTGTTACTCATTCACAGCCGTCGAACATTTCCTGAATTTTTACCTATCCTTTGTGCTACTCGAAAGCTCCTCTTGAGCTGTGTAGAAGGCTGCATCTTGTCATTACTCACTGCAGGGGTCAATGCAACAATAATGCCAGTCTGTAGGGGCACTCAAGAAGTTGACTCAGGTTGTTAAGTGGATTCAGTGGGCTGCTCGTTCACTTAATCTTGCAGGGGCGTGCGGTGTCAACTGTTCTAAGGAGGCGAATATTTCAGATTGGTCTAATCAATATTCAACTTCTGCTCTAACTCCCCCCCCGGCGCTGGAAATTTGTACCAGATGGACTTCAAACAAACTGGGGCAGATGTTGAGCCTCTGAAAAGCCCATCTCACCAACAAGATGGTTCTCTCACGCACAGGAAACCAGGGCCATTTACCTGGAATACACAAATAGCCAGAGATGGCCAGTAATTCGAAAAAAGACATACTATTTAATTTGTAACAAAATACTTTAAGCAACATGCTCATTATGAACTACCAAATTTCATTTGCGTTTTCCCGGACTGCAGTATCAGGGGGAGGCTTTCTTTCTCTGTTTTTTTTTTACGGTATCATAGCCCCTTTTAGACTACCTCTTCAAGGCAGGAATTTCATGCCATCATGCCGCCTTGCTGTTCTGTATAAAAGGTACAAGTAACAGCGCCAAAATGACATCTATTTAAACGGGGCAGCTGGCAGGACAGGACCATGGATGGGACGGGTGTGACGTTTTTACGACATATTTTGTGTGCAAGCCACCGCAGAAAAGCAGCTGATAGCAGTTAGCAGCTAACTCAAAGAAGAAGAAGAAGAGCCGCCAAAAAATGTAAATTGGAAATTGCAAATTGGAAAATTGGAAAACAATTAGGTCCGGGAGCCCCTTACCCTCCGAACAGTGGACGAAATCACAGCATAACATAGACTGTAAATGATTGTTATTGCCATGTTAATGCCATTGTTATTATAAAGTACTGCAGACACATATGTTATAGGTTACACTAGAGGTTGACGCTGTTGTGTTAAACATTTCGTGTCTTTTGCAGTGTTTAAGTGGTTGCATGTGAAGAGCTAGTGTGTCACTGTGGCCAAACTGTTCAGTTCCCAAAGGTGCATTTCAATTGTCTGTTCCCTCAGTCAGTCACTGCTAGCTTTAGCTACATTTCCACAGCATGGTCAGCCTGACTCGACTCAACTCGACTCATCAGCCAAAGTTGTGGTTACGACCTGGTACTTTTTTGATATCACCATGGTTGAGGTTCCAAGCAAGCTCAGTCGAAACTAGAGGGTAGAATTGAAACACAGCAGGACACTGATTGGTCAGAGAGATACATCACTGGAATCTTCACATCCTACACAAACCTGATATTTTTAAATAGCAAAGCCATCGTCAATAGCAACCCGGTTTTTCAAAAATAACAGCCTGTCAATCGATGTACACTATGCTGTATAACTGACAAAGTGTAGACATTGTTGTCATGAATAAATTACTAAACTGGCTTACCAGGCATAGGCTCAGGGGCCTAAAGTATCAGGGGTCCCCCCTGACCTTCACCTGCAAAATGTCACTCAAATTAACAGGTACTGTCCAGCAAAAGACTCAAAATGACTACAAGTGACATAAAAAAACACAAATTGAAAAGAGACACAAAACAACAACAAAAGGCAAAACCACCTTAAAGTCTGTGTGTGTCGTGTGGGCCTTTTGCATATCTGTGCCCAGGGGCCCAATGACTCATAATCCACCCATTATTGTTGCTGATGAACCGATCCAGCGGTTGTCACATTGCAGATGATGTGTGGCATCACGACGACGATCAGCTGAGAATCCCACCTACACTGAGGGGGTACTATCCACCATGGAAAAAGGACCTGGTACCAACAGTGAGTGGGTCGAGTCGAGCTGAACCATGAAGTGGAAATGCAGCATTCGAATGGTAGAAACCATCCAGCATGCACCCCTGAATTCTCAGCCTCCAACATGTCCTGATTGTATTTTTAAATGACAAATTACTTACATTCTCTTACCAATAATTTGTATTTTATTTTGATACATTTGATGAGCAAGTATTTGTAATTTATAACCAGATACTTTTTTATGTATTTGTGCCCATCTCTGCAAATAAGGAAACACAGACTGTCAGATGCAGAATGCTTTTAAGATATTTGAGTGGAATGACTACGATCAATATTTTTGTGTGTATCAAACATTAGCTCATGTAAAAACTCTGATGTGGCTTCTCTCTAACAATAGATGTGGAGAATCATAAAGCTTCTGTACAATATCAGCCCTCCAGGGAAAGCGTGAAACCAGAGCAGATGACTCACTCTCAGGGGAGAATTGAAATTCAGAGTGGAGGTCTTTCCACTGATGACGGATATCTCGACAAGTGATTTGTAGCAGGGCTACATGGAGGCTACAAGCATCAATCAACATCACTCAACGTAAGTGACTCTTAAAAAGCTCAAATATACAAGTCAGGTTGAAATGTTCAAAGGTCTACAACACTGATTGATTCATTCATTAGATTTTTTCCCCCCAGATGTTTTACAGAGTTGAAGCTTTTCGATGTAGTCACGAGCACTGTTGTGTGTGTGTTCTGTCAGAGGCGGCTTGTACAGAGACATACTGTATTTTAGACATCAGAGGGTGAACAAGACCCTGCATTAGATCAGATGGACTGCACCAGAAACTTCAATGACTTCACTTCAGATATAAAGAGAATATGCATTAATAATAAAATCACTGAGGCAGGTATTTTAATTGTTTATTAGATTTCACATCAATGTATGCTCAGGCACACCTGCCAGTGCGGATTATGGGCTGCTGTTTTGATGTCCATGCAATTCTTGGCTGATACACTGACATCAGGCCTCAGTGCTTGGCTATTAATGGATAATATAAAAGAGTGTTCCCTTAAAGGAGACCTGGGCTCCTGCAGAACAACAAAACTTTGTGTTTGGCGGCGTCTTGAAAACGTAAACCATCGGTTAATCACAAAGCATTTCTAATGTGGTCATGAATGTGTGAAAGAAATGATTGAAATTAAATCAAATTGAATCAATGTCCTGCGATCTGACTGATAACTCTACTGCCCCGACAATCCGTAAAAACTACAGTTTTGAAGAACACCAACTCCGCTAACAATTATTACTCAGTATAACTGATTAGTTGTCAAGAAACAGCTTCTAACTTCTAACTTAGACATGTCTGACAGACATAGCGGAATTTGAACACTGATATAAAACATGTAAGGGATTGATCAAGAGGCAATCTCCAGGGCTGAAAAGTGAAGCCAAAATCGAAGTGCCAAAAATTGCAGTTTCTTGTATGGCTGTTCCAAGAGCGAGTCAGTCCCCACAGACCCCCATGTTAAAATGCCTAACTTTACAGCAGAAATAAACATCATTACAGCCTGGAACAAAAAGCAGTTTAGTATCTGATCTTTGCTTCGGTGCGAGGATTCAAAGACGGTTAAAAGGTTTGTTGGGTCAGGGTTGGAGAAGGGTCACCTGGGCTCAGCAGAAGTATAAAAACTACTTTATTTCCTCTGTTTTTATACACTAGAGTGTTTTTATCAGTTCTTTTGAAGGTAGTTGTTTTCATGTCTTGTCTGTTTCAATTACTGACATGTAATGCCAAGTTCTAATCAGTTCATCTTTGAGTCCAAGAAGCGCCAAATTTTAAGACATCTCCTCAACGTGTTCATGAGATATTGCATTCACATAAATGGGACGGATGGACGGTTTGACCTATGGATGGATGGACTGACAGATGGACAACCCAAAAACATAATGTCTCTGGCCATTGCTGTTGCCAGTGTGGAGGCATAACAGCATGAACCAACATTAATTACTAAGGGACTGGGGCAGTTTTGCCCATATGTTTATTGTAACATCATTATAGATGGCGGAGACAAGAGTAGCACAGAACAGGAAAATACCTGTGGTTTGTTGGCGAGTCTTCTTGACCAGGTTGTGTTTCTCGCTCGGCATGTGGGATTTCACTGCATGTAACTGCACAAAAGACTTTTTACATAAAACACATCAAGCCGGTTTCAGCCATGAAATCTTGGTTAAATAGCCCCTTTTTATTGAATATGTGCTTCTTCGTGTCGTCCAGGGCACAGTGACATCTAGCTATCAGACAGCGAATCCTCTGCTGTGAGCATCCTGGGCTGGAAACCAACTGTTTCCTGATGTGCATGATGTAAATGCGAGAGGCATTCGGTAAATTATTTTGAGAATATTAATGTTGCCAATTAGTTTTAAATCTTATAATGCATTGTGAGATTAATTAAATTCTTATCTCTTGTCTTCGCATTTTTATGACTTTTTAATGACTGATTAAAGACATTTCAATACTACTGATGACCTTATTTTTAGTTTAATGAATTCAATCCTTTCTTTGACTTATTAAAGATCCACAGGAAACCCTGTCTGTAGCAACCCTCACACAACATTTGGCACATTTGACCATTTCTTTTCATAAATATCTGTGAGCATTTCACCATTTGGTTGAGATCTGAAGAACATCTGAATTGTTTTCATCACATTCTTACATCATGGCATGCCTTTGAATCTCTGCTCACATCTCTGATTCATTCAGGGGGTTATAAAAGTCTGGCGTTTCCAGAAGTTGAAGAAACAGTTGGCCAAGAAAAGCTTTGAAGGTGGGATCAGGAATAGGTATGTCATCTACATATGTAGCTTGTTAGCTATGTCAGTTAAAAAAGTGACAGAAAATGGCCCAAACAATGGCGGGGTGGGTGAGATTGACACAGCAGAGGGTACAGGTTATTGTATACTGACTTACAGAAACAAAAACTCTTCATCTGGTAAATGTCTTAGATCGGACTAAAATCTCAGACCTGTGCGGTTTCCTCTCTGGGTCTGTCTCATCTTTTTTCTTCCTCTTAAAAAGTGAGAAAAGAGAAACTGCGATGCTGGTAAATGATTAATGGCCTCTTTAATGTCAGGGCTGTTTGCCTGCCAGCAAGCTGTTGGACATTATTTGTCTAATTATTATTCATTTGTCCTAAAAAAAATGCTCACAGCCAAGGACCACAGCATTCCATAACACGGCCCCGTGCTTCAAGGTGCAGCCAGATCACGCAGCATGTAATAGCCATCTAACACTTTAAAGGTCAGTGGTATTTCAGTACTGTCTCATTTCTTCACATTTTCACTACTTCACGGCTCTCCTTTGTAAGCCTGAGTGTGTGTGTAAATTTTCCAAATGCCTATGCAGTTCCGGCTGACTAATAACCATGATGAGGAATGAACACTGTACACTTTTATCAGGTAGGTGAGACAGCGGGGCCAGAATGAGGCAACAGCTTTAGATGAGATGAAGGCACAGAGTCTTAGATGTGGTTTTAAAGCTTGAGGCTTTGTAATTAACAGGGCGAATACTAAACTCGCAATGTGGCATTCAAGGTTGTTTTGAGAACGGTGTGATACTTTGCCTCTTAGCTACAGACGGCTCACAGTTGTGCTGGAACCTCAGCTGACATTATCCACCCATTTTGGACTGATGAAATTCCAGCAGCTCAGGTATGCAGACCAAGAGACCTGTGCCTTGTAGGCAAATAGCAGCATGCTGCAATCTATTCTTGATCTACCCAGTGAAGAGTTGGAAGAGTAAACCTCATTCTGTTTAATCAACACTTGAAATGTTTAGCTCTTTGCCCAGTAAGATAGCCAGCAACAATGAGTGTCCTTTACTGACAGACTGATGCCTCGTAATTAAACGCACATGTGGAACCCTCACCATGGCTTACCTGGCACAGCTCGTTAAAGGAGCCCTCCTCTTTCACAGTGTGCAACACATAACGAGCCCTCATGCTCGTTATCTTGTGTATCACATTCCTTAAGCATTCACTTAACGAGGAGGTCAGCAGTTGTTTGCTCTCACCTTTGGTTTCATCTAAAAAAAGCCATTTACGCAATGTGGCTAAATTGGGGTTTTAATAATAATCAGTGTTTTGGACTCATTTGTAGCGATGTAACTACATCTTCAGTAAAAGCAGTAATGATGAAGGCCATCAAAAGCTATCTGACCCAGTTCATTTAAAGGAATACTTCACCCACAAAATGATCACTTGTATATCAGTTACTCACCCTGTGTTAGGCTGAATTTGTGAAGAAAAATTTGTTTTTCTCGCATGCCTCCACGGTGAACAAAGAATCCCAAAACAGAGAAAATTCTTGATGAACTAATGTAAATGGGGTCCAGCTTTAACAACAATAAACCTATGACAAAATATCCATTTCAAAACTGTCACACAACTCGTGCAGTATTATCCAAGTTTCTGTGAAATGTCTATACAGGATACATGCAATAATGTGAATAGCCTGTCTATTTATTATACTTTGCTTCTTTTATATTGCTCTGTCACGTTCTCGGTGGGTGTTGCCCCTTGTTACCGATCCTGTTTGTGATATTCATGGAGAGGATCTTCAGGCGCAGCCAGACGAGGAAGGGGTCCAGTTTGGGGACCTCAGAATTGACATCTTTGGTTTTTGCAGATGATGTGGTTCTGTTGGCTTCATCACACCGTGACCTCCAGCATGGACTGGAAGGGTTTGCAGCCGAGTGTGAAGCAGTCAGGATGAGAGTCAGCACCTCCAAGTCTGAGGCCATGGTTCTCTGTGGGAAACCAGTGGATTGCCCTCTCTGGGTTGGGAGAGAGTTGTTGCCTCAAGCAAGGGAGTTCAAGAATCTCTGGGTGTTGTTCATGAGTGAGGGTAGAATGGAGCATGAGATGAATAGGCGGTTTGGTGCAGCTTCTGCAGTGATGCAGTCACCATTGTGAAGAGGAAGCTGAGCCAGAAGGCAAAGCTTTCGATTTACTGGTCCATCTACGTGCCAACCCTCACCTACGGTCATGAGCTCTGGGTAGTGACCGAAAGAATGAGATCGCAGATACAAGCGGCAGAAATGAGTTTCCTCTGTGGGGTGGCTGGGCTCAGCCTTAGAGATAGGGGGAGGAGCTCGGACATCTGGAGGGAGCTCGGAGTAGAGCCGCTGCTCCTTCGCGTCGAAAGGGGTCAGTTGAGGTGGTTTGGGCATCTGATCAGGATCCTCCTGGGCACCTCCTGTTAGACGTGCTCTGGGCACGTCCCACTGGTAGGAGGCCTCGGGGCAGACCCAGAACACACTGGAGGGATTATATATCTCATATGGCCTGGGAACACCTTGGGGTTCCCTCAGGAGGAGCTGGAAAGTGTTCCTGGGGAGAGGGATGTCTGGAGTGCTTTGCTTGGCCTGCTGCCCCTGCGACCCGGCCCTGGATAAGCGGATGAAAATGGATCGATATTGCTCTGTGTTTTCTATACTGTTTGCTTATTACGCTGCTCTTTGCTTTGTACAGTTTACCTTTTACACTGACCTGTGTTTTTCTTTTTATTGATAGATACTTATATATTGCTTTGTGTTTTTTTTCTACTGATGCTTCCTGCTTGCACTGTAACTCTGCATTTGTACTGCTTCGTTCACTGTGGAGGCACACGAGAAAAACAAAGTTCTCTTCACAAATTCAACAAAACACAGGGCGAATAATTGAAATACAAATCATTTTGTGGGTATAGTATTCCTTTAACAAATAGTTGATTTTTGAAATTTTGTGCTTGCTGGAAATCCAACAGGCTTATCAAGCAAAGCTGCCAGAATTAGTAATGCCAGCAGTTTAAGCTAAAGCTGGATTTATAGTTGTGCTTTGGGCCATATTTAACATTTGCTTCCTCAAAAATGTAACTTCATATCAGAGCTATAGCGGCTGCAGAGATACTACATGGAGATTGGAAGTGGCTGTTTTTTTCCAACAAGTTTCCTTTGCTTTTGCAGATTGTTGATAGTGAAGAGGCATTAAGCAGGTTGAAGAAAAGCTCAGTTATCTTCCACTTTTCAGTAACACACGTCTAACAATGCCATTTCCACTGCAAACCTGCTGGCAGCGACTGTCACTCTGTATCACAGTGAATGGATGAATAAACATAGAAACTGCACGACAGAAATCTTCCAGTCAGTAATGAGACAAGACGAATATTCCTATTATCGCTCAAAGTAAACAAAAGAATGTACCCACAGTTACTTTGGGGAATACATAATATTAGAGAACAATAACACCTGATCACGTACAATACCTGTGTCTAGTGATGAGAAATCAAAACCTACGCCACAAGTATATATGACAAGACCCCTGTTAACCCTCTGCGTCAAGTATAAATCCAGCTTGGATGTCTACATGCTCCTCGCTTTCACAGTACCTGCCTGATTTTGCACACATTCAAAACAGCTCAAATGATCAAGGCTACTTTTGCTGTTGAAGGAATAATTTACTGTCATTCCTGTCAGGGTTTCTGTTTTATTCTTGTTTTACTCTTTCTGGTTGGAAAATATTCTAATAAATGCACTCATTACATTTCCTTGTGTTCCTTGACCCATTATCAGGAGAGGGAAATCTTTACTTTTGCATCTGTCAAGCTCTGATCAAAATAGATCAGTGTGATCTCACATGCAAACACATGCAATGACCATCATCACGTGGTGCAAACAGCCTGTTCTCACTCCCAACTCCTCAGATACCGCCACTTTGTCAGTGATCTCATCATATGATACAGACGCACAGAGGCGCCCGTCATGGCAGTATGGTACACACCAGGCAGTGGCAGCTGGTGACGCAGCAGGCAGCAATGACTTGTCAAATGGCGCCACTTTGTCTGTAGACATCTGCATCAGGTACCAACACACAAAAGCACTTTCTCATGACATTATAAAATGCACTGGCTGGCTGCAGTCTGTAACACCGCCAGCAACTCCCGCCGTATAAAAAGCGAGACAGTTTGTATAGGGCAGGCAGAAGTGGTGGTGAATGGGTCAAACAAACCCAGGACTTTTACCCAGGAGCCTGCTCTTTGTTTCCTGTGGAAAATGAACTGTTAACTGAGTTATTTTAGTTACAAAGTAGCATGCTATGGTAGTGATGTATGTCACGTGTTGTGTGTTACATGACGCTACATAACGTTAGTAACAACCACACTTATTTTGAGCCAAGCTGTGATGTTTTTTCTAAACCTAACCATGTGCTTTTGTTGCCTAATCATAAGGAAATAAACCTAAAACAAAGTTTACATTTCCTGTGAAAATGAAAGTTAATTTTGAAAACATACAATGAATGTAACAAGCGTCAATTGACAGTCACGGTCAAGAGTGTCCAAAACCGATGCAGGAGGGTACCTAGAGCAACATATTTTGACATTTAGGTCCACCGACAAAGCAGCAGTATTTCATGTGTAGGGATGAGGATGCGTTGTGCTGGTATGTGTTATCGAAATGACATAGTGGTGGCACGGTTAGGGTTAAGCACCATGAGTACTTCGTTAAGTTTACAAAAACTTCAGGGTTTTGGTTATAACAACTCTGCTTGTTTCATATGTAAGTCTGTTGTAAAGTGACATAAGTCACATAACATAACTTAAAGGGAAATTTTGGTTTATTTCAACCTGTCTCCTATCGTCCTAAATTTTTTTCAAGTGACTAGTGACATAAAAATAATAGTTAGCAATAATAGCCGTTAGCCTATTTTAGTGGACTAACTTTGCACTTGAAGGTTGCCTGTTCACTTACGTTTTAACAGGTCTGACGCTACTATGCGCCCCGGCTGTATCTAGGCTAACGGCTAACATGTTAACTATTATTTTTATGTCACTAGTCACTTGAAACAAATTTAGGACGATAGGAGACAGGTTGAAATAAACCGAAATTTCCCTTTAACTACGAAAGACGCAAGTATGCTAATTTAAAAGAGGTCAATGTTGACTTTTAGTTTCACACAGGAAATGAACAGTGGTCTGCTGGGCGAAAGGTTATGGGCGATGTTTGTTGACTCATCCACCTCCTCTCTGAATGGACTTTCTTGCTCTTGATAGTACCTATGGTACTGTAACATCAACCACCATCCACTGCATGACGCCATTGAACCAGAGAACTCGTGTGTCCACCACAACAAAGGGTCCTAAATGACTTTCCACGGACACTGTTTCCATGGTGCCGACACGTATTGTGACAGCACCTTGTGATATGATGAAAGGTTATGGTTATTTCACATATTACTGTGAGACCCGGTTGCACCACACTACAGGAACAAAATACAAATAAGAATGAAGGTGTAATTTCACCTGAAAATGATCTGCAGTTAAAACCGGCAGTCATTCCAATTTGTGTCTAAAAATAGACATTTGATGGATTCTCTTCAGTTCCTCACAGACACTCATTTGTAGGATGGGTCGCCCAAGTGGCAATCAAGCCCCCTGAACTCCATTGTTCTTTGTGTCACAATAACAAATAGGTTCACTGAGCAAGGACGGCATTGATTGTAGAGAGGATTGAGCACAAATGAAAATGAAGTCTTAATTGGTCATTTTAGTAATGATAGACCTCTGAAAGCACTATTTTCATTTGCTATAATCATAATGACAATAAGGAGGAATAATGCAGAAACAAGCTCTCAATACATGAGCTCTGTTCAAGCTTTAGGGCACTGATTACAAACACAAAGTGCCGCCTGTGTGTCCTTAGTCAGAGGGTGTTGATGGGTAAGAGGCACTTAAAAGGAGCATTCCGGTCATTCGGCGGCCCTCAGGAGCATATCATTATGGTAATAACACTCTCACAGAGAAAGGAAAAAGTTCATTCTCTGAATCTTGTCAACAGGTTTAAAGAACATCATTACCAGTTACGAGGCAAATTCAGAAGACAGCCAAAGCTCCTGTATTAGTTGTGTGAAAATCCCGGTTTTAAAGCCAATTTCAAACAGGGATTTTGAGTCACCAATGCGGTGCACCTACCTATTACATCTGCCGGCTTTAAGATCCATCTTAATGAAGTTATTTGCAAGAGCTTACATCATAGTATAGAATATAAGCCTGACTGATCTTCAATTCAGCAGAGTAAATATGAATGATGAGACAATCACACTTCCAAGACAGCCCACTCCTTCTCAAATAAAATATGCTGCTGTAACACAGAACACACAGAGAGAATATGATTGCATGTGATCAGATACTCTCTGAGTGATTATACTTTTTAAAAATATAAATCCCTATTTGTCTGGATTTGGAGAGACCAGCTTTTCATGAAATGTATTCTGGACAGAGAGCTGCCCTCAAGCATGTTGCCCAAGTTATGTGAAATATGTATTCCACACCTTAGTGTTGCACTGCTTGTTTCGGTGTAGCTGGGGTGACCTTTTGGCTCAGCACTATGGCTTCCAACCAAGCATGACTCCAAATGTGATGCTCAGGCTGGAATAAATAAAAAAAAAGAAAACAGCATATTTCCAAAAGCATGCTCCTGCAGAAACTGTTCTGCTAATGGCAAAGCATAACTCTCCTGCCATCTGATAATTGAATTGGTAGACAATGTCATGCTGCTGTCACAGCGGGGGCTTGCAAAGAAGATAAGTGCAGTAATGTGGTTTTATACAGAGGCAACATGCCACAGCAGGTTGACAAAGCCATGCTGTGATAAATTAAGAGCCATGCAAGAATACTGCGTCAAAGTGGCTTTCGGATATTTAAGCACTCTGGTTACTCTCTTGATAACGTCTTCGTGTCAGCCACATCATCATGAAGCCCATTTGCCATCAGTCTTAATAGAGTGCTCCTTCACCCAGAAAATATGTTAGGCTAGTGACAGCCTCAGCACCTACACCTTTATTCCACAGACTCACACTACTGTATCCAGTGTTATCACACAGTCTCACAGGAATACGTGAAACAACTTCTTAACTAAACTTTACGTTGTGGTGGGCACAGACTGTGTTAAAATTCAATCTGTTTACCCTGCATAGAAATCCAGAGCTTGGGCAGTGACTTCCAGCGTCAAACACTGACATAAAAAGCCGTCCTTTCACGTTGGCATGACACGCAGCCGGTCGCTGTTATAGTTTAACGTCAGGGGGAAACGTGGGAGGAGAAGAACAAAAGTTAAGGTGGTGAAAGTCCGAGTAGGGCGGGCAGGAGGGATGGTGGATAGGTCCAACACCAACTGACCTTCACCCGGGAGGGCAGTATTCACTTCCTGTAAGATTGTAAAGCCAAACCCTGGTCTTTTCTTCCTAAACCCAAATACATGCTTTTGTTGCCTTAACCTAACCACGTGTGTGTGTTTGCCAAACGTAACCATGTGCGTTTGTTCTTGAAGGGAAAAAAAAAAAAGTTAATTCAAGGTGTTGCACCATCGAAGTGCTTTTGTTTTGAAAGAGCCTGTATGTAAATTGTACATTTCCTGTAGAAACCGAAGTGTAATTTGAAAACAGACAATGCATGTGCAAGGCAGAACTTGACAAGGCTTCCCAGAATGTCAACAATTAACGTACCGAGGGTAGGCCATATTTGGATGTGGAAAGTCCATGACCAAAGGTCAGTCTGTGACGAGGTCGGAGTGAAAAATGTGCTGTAAAATTCCATGCTGGCAACATGAAAACAATGCCAATGCAGTCTTTTACAAACAGTCACAGTTTTGTGGTGAAGCTGTTGCAGTTTAGTCAGGCTGGGGCTGGAAAAACACTTCACTGGGTTTAGAGAACAAAAACGTACATGATCAAGTTTAGAAGGTTTCAGTTAAAATAACTATATATGTAAGGTAAGACTTACATACTTACATTTGCGTAGTTATGTGAAGTACCTATGTAATCGTTTTGGGTGGTATCAAGGAATTATGGTATACGGGGTAGTTAGAAATCCTGCTGGTATGATTTTGAATAATACTAATAATAATAATAGTAATAATAATGATGACAATAACTTAGACTTATATAGCACCTTTCAAGAGACCCAAGGACGCTTTACAACAACAAAAATAACAGTCTAGCAACCAAAAGCCAGGGTTTAACAGGTGTCTTTTCAGTGCAGATTTAAAAATGTCGAGTGTTGGCGCCTAGCGAATCTCCATGGGGAGAGATTTCCAGAGGGTAGGGGCAGCCACACTGAAGGCTCTATCCCCGAATGTTCGCCTACTGGTGTGAGGGCCGTTGAGGAGACCCAAGTCAGCGGACCGCAGATTCCGTGAGGGGGTGTAATCAGTGAGGAGGTCCGATAGCTACGGTGGAGCAAGGTCATGGCGAGCTTTCTAGGCGAGGAGGAGGAGTTTGTAGGTGATGCGGAACTTGACTGGGTGTTTGAGGGTGGGGGTGATGTGGTGCCAAGGCTTGGTCCGAGTGAGAACCCTTGCAGCTGAGATCTGCACATACTGCAGTCTGTCCAAGGCTTTGTTGGGGAGCCTCAACAGGACTCCATTACAATAGTCCAGGCAAGAGGTAATAAATGCATGGATGAGGGTCTCAGTGACATAGTCTGAGAGTGAAGGCCGGAGTCTGGAGATGTTTTTGAGGTGGAAGAAGGCAGATTTAACAACACATTTTATGTCGGATTCATAGGAGAGGGTGGAGTCCAGGATGACACCCAAGTTACGAACCTCAGGGGATGGGGAGATGGAGCAGCCATCCACATGGAGGATAAAATCCCCCACCTTTTGAAGTAGCGCCTTGGGAGCCACAACCAAGAGCTCAGTTTTCTTGCTGTTAAGTTTGAGTAGGTTGGTGGTCATCCAGGTTTGTATTGCAAGTAGGCAGTGGATGGTGTAGAGCTGAGATATAGTTGGGTATCATCAGCATAACAATGAAAATTCAGACCATGTTTACGAATGATCTGACGCAGGGGGAGCATGTAAAAGGTGAAGAGGAGGAATACCGTCAAAAATACTGACACTTATCTTTCTATTTAACTCATACGGAGATGCTGCATTGATGATGTAATGCATGTAGTGCACATCACACGCCACCAGAGGTCAGTCTCTACTGTTGGAGCAGCCAACAGGGGGGTAGAGCGCCGTACATAAATACAATCATATATCGTGTACCCCACTGCAATGTCAGGAAGATATAAAAGTATGAAAAAAACAGGTACCGCCCAAGGCTATTTAAAAAAAGTGCTTAACGTAGTTACATGAAGTCCATAAAGTCACAAAACCACGTTGACTTTTGATTCCTCACAGGGACACAAACAGCTGTTTGGCAGTCTATGTTTCTTTGACCCATTCACCTTCCCTCCCACCTGCCCGACACAGACTTTTTGCCCTTTATACATAATTCGTGTGTTCACTGCATCAAAATATCCTCATTGACCTTGCACTGGCATTGTTTCTATGTTGCTAGCCCAAACGTTTAATACATTGTGTGCCCACCACCATGTAATGCGTTAAGACTAGTTTCAACCCTTTGCACTTGGGTTAGGAGGCGGATTGATCCTAAAATATCAATACTCTTGATACCACGTTTTCATTTTGAAGATCAATCCCAGCCTCAATAGGATCAATCCCAAAAAAGGGATTAGTGTCTCTCTTCTGCATCGTACCTTTTTGTATTTCTAGAGTAAAACTGTCCGTGCACACAACATTCTGTTGTCGTGAACACATCTAGTGTGTGTACTCTTTGCTTCTCCGCTGCTTTTGTGTTGTCTGCACTCAATCATCTTACTTGAGATCCAGCAGCGTCTTCTTAGTTTCACTTTCACCCGATGTCAGCAGTAGGAGGACAGTAAGCTAACCTCAAAGCCCTTCTGTTTACTGCTGTGGGCTGACGTAGTCTTTCCCAGCCTGACTAGTTGTATCCGACACATATAAGCGGTGATGGTTTAATGAAAGAGGAAAAACATGAGAAAGAGAACTCGAGGTGCAACTGAAAAGAAGGAAGGAGGAGGGAAATACCTCAACACCCAGACCTCTGTTACAGAGTGTCTGTTCATAGAGGCTCAGACAAGGAATATCCAGGTATATAGTAGCCTAGTGAAATTAATATTTTTAGTCAAATCAGATCTTTGGCATTGGTTAATGTTACATTTTTAGACTGTAATTGGTCATCACTTGATGTTACTTAAGCAGATTGATTATTCACTTCATAAATCATGACTTACTGCTTTCCCCATGTTAAAAAAGGCACTTTTAATAATTAAAAGTATCATATCGGTGTTGATATCAACGATTCAGGCCCTGTATTACTTGGTATTAGATCAAAATCAAATTTGTGGTATCGTCCACCCTACTTCCCTCTGCCATTTTAGCTGAGTGTGCAAACTCTGAGTGGGAAATTTCTGCACTATGCCCTCGAGTCCTTTAAAATTCCCATCATAATCCTCATTCTCTGAGGTGACTCATTCACTTTGTTTTGTTTATATTGCGAAAAAAAAGCCTGTCAATTAGTATTCTTCATAGTTTTTCTTGATGAAATGAATCCTACCTATGTGCATCATCAAAATGCTGATTTATTAGAGATACAGGCAAACATGGAAATATATATATAGAAGTCCTGCCATGCTGTATTTGTGACATGTATTTGTGTTGCACAGTCAGTGCTTGACTCACACGCTCATTCTCTTTGTTGTTTTGTCTGTTGAATTATTTAATTGAGTCTAATTTGTTTCTTCTGTATTATTCATGCTGTATTTACACACAATTATAGTCTTGTCATGCCCCTCACCTTTAAGTTGCACTTTTCATTACACCTAATTGATCACGATGTGAGACAAGCGCCTGCCGGGCCAGTTCTGTTTGTTGTTTGGTCCAAATTGTTCTTCCTTATCTCCACTGTGTGTCCGAGCTACAGGAGAGATGAAGTGCGATTCCACTATCTCTGTGTCTTCCACTCCATAAAGCTAGCTTATTTCCACATTTACTAGATAAAAAGCATCGACTCTGTGTCCAAAATGTACTTTTTATCTGCAATCACATACAAACTGGAAATGGTTATGCTGTGTACTTTAAAGTTTCCCCAAGATAAGACGTCCAAAATGAAAAAAATCAGCTTTTCAGCAGTGTGCGCAGTAGGCGATTGTTAATTTTTAACAGGATGGACAGCTAACGTCTAACTTGTGTCATGATTCAGTGATTCAGCGCCATAGAAAATGTTTCATTTCCTGCGCCCTCAGTTTGAATTTGAGTGATGATCTGTGCTTTGAGTACGGGCGCCTCATAATGCTGCTTTTAATAATCGGCAAGGTCTCAAACATATGATACTGGTTACTGCCCGTGGGAAGAATGAACATGTCAGAGTCCATCCGTTCTTGATTAAAAGTTATGCTTGCTCTGTCTACTCTTCTCTCTTTAGAACATGTCATGTGAAATTACTTTTCTCTGACTCTTACTTCTTCAGCTGTTGTCTCTCATCTCGTCTCTGCCCTATCATTCACTCAAGTCGTGATGCTTATGGAAATGCACAGATTTGATTGACTAAGTAGCATCACATGTCATGCTAAGCTTGACAGAAAGAAACATGATGACACTGGATCCGTTTGTCTGGATGCTGCAGTGTGTATTCAGCTCAGTGCAGACCAAAGAAGTTGAAACTTGCAGCTGCTTGCAATACGCCATTCTGCAACGTTCTAAAAACCTACCAGTTCACTCTGAAGCAACTAGATTAGACAGTGTATCATCTCTATGCAACAGCTCTCTGTTCTTCCATTTTGATTTCAAGAAACAGAGGGCTCAGCGGGGACGGAGCACCTGCCGCAGCAAGCAAACACAGTAGCTATGTTTCCATCCAAAAGTGATTCGAATCATTGGGAAATGCGCATTCAAAGAAATACGAATCCTGTGTGTTTCCATTAAATGTATGGACTTTGGTGAAAACTACAAACTCCGCAGAACCGGAAACAAAACAAGTCTCGCATTCTTCTTCTTCTACGTTTTCTGGCGGTTGGCAACCAGCTTGTAAATGCATTACCGCCTTCCCGACCCGGAGTGTGGATATCACCATGGAGAGAGGTGCGCTACGTCAGACTTAATTCAAACATAACTGTTTCCATCCCGTTTTGCGAATCAACATTTTTTCGAATCAACCAAAACCCGGCTAAAGCGAGCGTATTTTAGTTTGTGCGAATAAGGGGATTTTAATTCGAATTTTGGCGTTTCCATCATAATTTTCTGATGCGATACTTCTAGATACGCATCTAAACAGGCTGATGGTAACATGTCTATTGTTCGTCTGACAACAGGCTCCTTAGTAACTCCTCTCGATGTAGCTATACATCAGGTAGCTAGTTAGCTTGTGCTTTGCTGACATTAGCTAACTTTAGATGTGACTATACAATGTGATGTGTCTGTGAAGATTTTGACTTCAATGTAGGTGTCACTTTTTTAGGTCCCTCAATCACATCTTATAACCATCTTCAACATTTGAATTTCTTCTCAACATTTTTTCAACAATTTATCGGTTATATGTCTGGGTCCAGGTCAAGCAGCAACCTCTGGGGCAAAGAATTAAGCCAATGCAGAAATGCCAATAAAACTGCAGTTCCTCTAATGGCCACTTGAGGCTGGCTCCAGAGATGAGTCAATCCTCATAGACTCCCATGTTAAATTGCCCAACTTTACAGCAGAAATAAACATGTTTACAGCCTGGTACAAAAAAACAGTTTTGGTCTTGAAAGCTGATTTACCAATTCATGACAACTGGACGGGGATGAATCTTTATATAACTCACCCGTTTACATTTTATTAAGGCTTAAAGTTATGCACAATTAAGGGCGGTCTGAGGGGCGTTGCTACAGTCTTTGATATCAGATCCACCCCTAGTGCCCAAGTGTCAAACCTGAGGCTTCAGGAAGCCAGTGAATGCTAGGTCCATTATTTTTACATCTATTTTATGTCTTTTGTCTGGATACAAAAGCGTCTGGGTCCAGACTGGGGGGATGGAGAGGGATGGCAGGTTAACAAAGGAGATGCATTTTGCTAACAAGAGGGATGGCGTCCTCCCTCAAATCACCTACTGATTGTATTCATCAGCCAATCAATTAGTATGTCTTTGGAGGACAGACACATAATGTAAATTTAATTTCACTAACAATGATGACTTACTTGTGCCTCAAGCAACATTCTTGTTATTCAAAATCTGCTCTGCTTATTTTCGTCAGGCGAATGCAACAGCTCTTTTTGTGACTCAAATCTATTTCACCGCTGCAATCTGCTGAGCAAACAAGACGCTTTAGCCGATAGGCCGATGCCGTTTAATATTCATAATGGTCTAAGAAGGAGGCTTTAGAGGATCTGGGTGGATAGCAATGTGGATATCTCAGAGGCATTGGTTCTCCGTCTCTGTTCACACTCACTGGACTGTGTTTCCATGTAATTTCTGAGCTGGTATCGTATCACTGTCATTGATCTCAGTTTAAAATTGACTGTTAACTGCTGTCGCTCACAATCTTCTCCAACCATTTACATCATCCACTGTGTGCAGTATCAGTTTTAGGATACGAATTGAATTTTTATATCTTACATTGTTCAAATTTGTTATATAATGTGATAGTTTAAGGGAATACCAGTCCACTTTTTGCATATTCTGCCTGTGCAGATCAATATTTATTCAGACAAAGCCTGCAAAAGACAGCCAAGACTCGAACCTGTGACTTGTCCAGCCCAGAGAAAAAGTCTGTGCCAGAATGTTTGTTTACCCTTTGACGTTGAAATTAGCTTAATATTATCATAAAGCCAGCAGTTCTGCAGCAGAGAGCACACCCACAGCCCCTCCAGAAAATCTCCTTGTCGTGTTTTCCATCTTTTCCCAATTCATCCTCTGCAGAGCTGCAATTGGTGTGACAGATTACAGAGAGCGACAAACTCCTCTCTTGTTCTCCTGCCGCCCCGAGGCGCCTGATGAACATTTGAATACTCAGGCTCGAATTGTTTTCATCTGCTGCTTTGTTAAGATAATTTTCTCAAAATTTTATCGAGTGCACAACAAGGATGTGTGAAGTAAAATCTCCAACTATACCTCTGAGCGGAGTGAATGCTGGGACGTGACAGGCATAAATGAGAGGGAAAGAGAGATGGGAACACTACACAGCGAGGGAAATAAAAGTGTTTGTCTGCCAGTCAATTAAGTGATAATCAAACAAAACTAAATATACTGGTGTACATATAATAAGATGGATATGTTGGGGCTGATCTGAGACAAAATAAAAGCAGCCAAATTTAAAATTTATGAGTGAACTAAATGAAAACAGATTGCAGTTAGTCCTGTCAGCTAAAGCTCAGCATGCAGTGGGTCTAGCACTTAAGATGCATTTCACTTTCCTTCTCTGTCCCCTCATTTCCTGTCACCTCTCTACCATCCACCTTTGAATGAAGGCAAAAAATGTCCAAAATCACTAAAGCATATGTTAATCATAATTACAGTCAGTTAATCCTTTTAGTAAAATGTAAATATTTGCTGTTATTCTTCTATGACAGTTAAAGGAAATGTCACTGGGTTTTGGTATGTTGATTAAAATAGAGTAAGCAATTTGAGCATGTCAGCTTGGGCTCTAGAGACGGGCATTTTTCACTATACATCTGACATTTCATAGACCTAAAGACTGATTAAACAATCTCAAACATAATCAGCAGAGTACCTGCAGTAGATTAGAATATGTTCACTGTTTTACCTTGCTGTCAGAACAGCCCTTGACGATGAGGAACTGAAGCCATTATATCATTCTCTCGAAAACCAGACTCCATTGACAAAAACAGTAATTAAGCACTGCTAAAGACAGGAGCTGCTCGTCTACAAGTGCCTCGATTAATTAGTTTGTTTGTGTTATTGTGTGATTTCGGCATTTAAAGTGGTTAGCTCGGATTCACCAAAGTCACAATAACACTAACAAACTAATTGATCTATATAGTCGAAGGCCAGCAGCTTCTGTATTCAGTGGGCTTAAATTACTGTTTTTCTAAATGAAGTCTGGTGGCTTTGAAGAGAGCATAGATAAGAACTGAGGCCGGAAAGGGCTGGATAAGTACCTCATACAACCTGCTTCAAAATATCCAAACTATCCCTATTTTATTTGAAAGGCGAGTGATAAAACGATGATCCTAACTGTCGGCTGTAAACTTTATTGTTAATAGACCGGCTTCCAAGTTCAATCTTAATCTTCCGTATTTATGTGCTCACACATTTTTTCCTGTGACATGAAGGCAGGGCCAAGGGTGTAGATTTCATAACACAGGCGGTGCGTTCCAATACCCAAATTACTATGCTATATAGTATGCCAGAAAAAGATTAAGTATGTCTCAATACATAGTGTGTCAAATGCAGTGTGCCAAAAATACCAGGATATTCTACTATAACCGGTCGTATTTTGCAGTATGCAAGCCAGCGTGCTATTTAGACCTCGTCACGTATTGACGTGCTTGATCTAGACGTTCTGGCTGTCACATGCATTGTCTTCTTTCAAGACACACTTCTATTTTCACAGGACATTTAACGTTTACATACAGTCTCCTTCAAAATAAACACACTACTTCAGTACAACGCCGCAAATTGACGTGTTTATTTCCTTCAACAACAAAAACACGTGGTTAGGTTTTTGGAAAAAAGAACAGGGTTCTGCTTTAGAATCTTACGGGATGCAGACACCGCTCTCTCAGGTGAAAGTTGTTGTTGTGTTTGTTGTTCGCCGTGTTTCCCCCGCTGCCGCTAGGGGCCATTAAACTATAACGGCAACCAGCCATGTATCATGCCGACGTTAAAGGATGCCTTTTTTCATTGGTTTCTGATGCCGCAAGTCACTGCCCAAACACTGGACTTCGACGTCTTTGGAGTGAAACCCGGCTCGTCACATCGACTGAGCCGCAAACAGATGATTGACAGCTGTCAGAAGTTGCAGTGATGTATGACAGTGCAAGACCAGTAGAATAGTAATAATAAGAAGTGAACAAAATAATCATAAATATTACAAACAACAATAGGGCATAACATATAAAATAACAATGATGGAAAACTGCAGATTTTATTTCACCTTTGCAAATATAACATGTTAGAATCTACAACCTGTGCAGTTATAACTTTAAAGTTAAACTACACACATTGCAAAGTAACAATAGCAGAGCTCTCAGGGTTGATCTCCGTCTCTGGCAAACTCGGTAAGTGGTGTTTGTTTATCTCCAAGGTAACGTTCATAAAAGCAAGAGGGTCAAAGTTCAGGGCATAATGTTATGAGACAATATTATGTCACAATCATATGCATAGTGCATGCAGTACGTACTTTTTAAGGGCAGCTGCAGTGCCTACTAGAAGTAAAAAGAAAAAGAATGTGATTTGGAACACACACAGGGAGTCTGGGGTCCCACTGCAAGGAAATTATGAGTATCAAACACTTAATTTCCTGCATTCTGGTGAATTTCCATGCTCTAAATTGAGCGTTTTCTGCACTGATTTGTGGTTTAAATGTCTCCAATTTGTCAAATTAAAAGTCCTCTGTTACTTTTATGTTTTTATCGGGGGGTGGGATGTGTCCCCGGTACCACCTCCTGATCCACTGGGAGTGCCATAGGCAGCATTTTAGAAATACTGAAGTCAAAAGTCTAAATTTCACAAAACAACCCCGACCAGAAACATTTATGACCATCCACAAACAAAGATATCTTGATTTTTCAACCCCTTCTGTGTGTACTACACTCCCGAAGTGATGGTCTAAAAACTGGTTCAAAGCTGTTTCCACACAAAGATTGAGTCTATACATTATCACTATGAGTCTTAAAAAACCCAAACCAGAAGCCATGACCTCAGTGCTCTCAATGCTGCAGCCCTGAATGATGACGTATTACTGACATTTCAGATGCACCCTTTCAGTTCCACCTCCAAACAAAGTGGTTTAGATAATCAGGCTTAATTGTTGCCTTGTTTACAACCTGTTAGGCCCTGTCTGAGGTCATAGTGATATTCGTGTGTGTCCAAGATCTCAGCATCTACTGTTGTGGGAAGAATGTCATCATAACTGATGGGGATTTAGCTGTGAAAATAAGAGCCAAGTTGTGAGAGACTGAAATGAATTTTTAAACCAAAACACATTTAAAGCAGTAGGGCTGAAAAAAAAATCACATCATAGCCAAAAAGTGTGTGATTGCACATCTCGAAATCACACCCCAGACCGAAGTGCCAACTGACCTTATGATGAAATCACTGGAGTCGATGAGGCCGCCGTACTGGGTCCCCTTCAGATTCCCAGAGTTCCCCACCACGGCGCAGGTCCTGCAGCGCTCAGGGCTGGCGTCCATGTAGAGCACCTCGTCAGGGATGACTTGGAACAGCTCCTCCACCACTTCACTGAAGTTGGCCGGCTGCCTCTCTGACTGCAACCACTGGTGACACAGCAGAGACAGACCTCAGAGAGAGCCACGGCTCCAGGGCCACTTTAAGTAGAAGTGATTGAACAAGGGCAGCGGAGCTCGAGACACCGAGCACATTTCTGAAATAACCTCAGGGGCGGCTTAGCTCCGTCTGCGGGGGCTCTTTTGGCCTGGCCTTCTTCTGGTGGCTTTGAACTCGGAGAGACAGCAAATAAATGCAGGAATGTGTGTGCACTGTACACTGTTATATATTGTGCTGCTGCAGCTGGAAATACTGAACGGATACAGAATGTTCTGCTTTCTCTCCTGAGTTGTAATGCAGAGTTTTAGTGACTCATGCTTCAAATATTATTGTAGAGGCTTTCCCACCTTGCCAATACAATTCTGGGAAACCATTTAACATTTTTGAATTTCATTTGGAATCGAATAAGGGTAATAACATTGAAATAGAGCTTTTAATCATAAGACTAAACTCCACACAATTGCACGGCCTTCAAAACTCTCCTTCACGGAAATTACATTTAGCTGTAACATGTAAGCTGTGACATCTCATCGGAGGAATGAGCCCCGGTACACCTGGAGGTCATGCCTTTGCCTTGCAGCAGAGCAGCCAAAACCATCTGGCTGGGCAAATGTTGATATGTGACACTTGCCTCATCAAGCTCCCTGTGAGAAGCATCTCGTGAAATGAGTAGTGACAGGAGGCAACCTTGCAGTAATTTTTCTATTCTTGCCTCTAATTGGACATGGTGTGAGGTGAATGTGGGAATGCCTAAAGCACTGGATGCCTTCCAGAACAAAGGTAGGATAATTGTGTGACATAAATTTTTGTGAATAGGCTTTTCTAATTTAGAGAGCTGTGCTCTATGGGATGTACAGAGAATCCAGTAAATTAGGACTGGTGCGTGATTAGTTATACAGCTGACGTGAATTCTAATTTACAAGAAAGTGGATTTAAATAAGAAATCCTCCATAAAACACTCCAGCAGCTATTTTGTCTCCTAATTCTGGGTCCAGTTTAATTTTTGGCGTGAGCCCTGTGCATGGCTGGCCAAATGTAGGTGGCATTACATCCAATAAGATATTTCCAGTGGAGCAAGTCTGACAGGAGGAAATGTTTTAGCTGCACTAACAGTAAATACCAGGTTTTTGTGTCAGTCACTTGGAATCCAAGGGTTTTTCTCTCGAGCAGGCATTTAACACTGACACTCAGTAATCATACAGGTGACAAAATCCATCATGGAGGAGGCAGAGATAACAATTCCTCCACTGACTGCAGTGTCAGGTAGTAGTGTGCAAGTACAAACTGGAGCAAAAGTAGGCTGGGACTGGATGTGTGCCAGTTTTTCTTGCTTCAGTAACAAAGACTGAACATGCTATTATTTCTAATTGGAAGGAAGAAAATCTTTTTTCATTCATATTGACTGATTGATTGATTACAGAGTTATTCTCTACATCGATATACCTCATCATGCTGCACCATGGCCACTTAGGACAAACCTGCTCAGTCAGCAGAAGAACACTGGCATTGATACTTTACATTTGTACGTTTTGTGAATGTTACATCAGTGTTTCTTATGTGACGAAGTACATGAGCTGATTTTTTTTATCTGGAGGTGGAGGGGATGGTGAGATATTTAGGCAAGACGCCTGCCAACCTGCAGACCACTGTTTGAGACCAACAAACAAAACAGGTTGTTTTTTTTACCAAGACATAGCTGTTCTTCCAGCAGGAACTGTGCCCCCCAAAACATACCCTAACCCTTCCTAACCATAACCAAGTGTTTTTTCTGCTTAAACACGACCATACGTTAACCATAGCATCGTTGACACATTAAGTGTCAGTAGCCGCTTTTACACTGCCAGATTTTCGGCGAATGTTGGGCCATTTTGCCGGCAAGCTGCAAGCGTTTAGACACACAGAGCCGGATTGGCGAGTTGATCCGAGGTGCCCAATTTTCCGCCTCGTAGGGTAGACATATTGGTGGAACCTTTTTGGTTTAAAAAGAACGAGGTGCCCTTCCGCCACGGGAGGGGCTGTTGATGACTTGTGGGAGGAGCTGTTGATGACGCCGCACGTGAGACCCACTGGCGGTGGATAAACAGGAATAGCGGGATATTAGCGAGCAGCAAGTAGCAAGAGGGAAACGCAAACCTGACAGACACTGTAAAGATGAGCAACTGGGGAGACAAGGAATTGCGCGCCCTCCTTGTCCTCGCAAACGAAGAGGCCATTAACCGTCAGATGACGGGGACGGTGAAGAACGGGCCATTTATTCATTTATTTTTCGTTGAAACAGCCTGGCCTCGCTGAAAGGTATCTGAATCTGCCTGCAGCACCTTCAAGCTCACTGATCAACATGTTATATCTAATTTGTTTATTCCATACAATCTTGCAGTCTAGTTGTCACCATGAGGTTATAGGACAGCCAGTGGTGATTAGAAAACCCCATAAAACCACAACCTGCCATTCTCACATTTCTGTTTTTATTCACATTACACACACAAGGTTCTAATGAATGAGCTTTAGATGTGCTGCTAGGTGTATTTTGTTACCTTTTGACAGCGTCTGACCAGCTGTTACCCCCTGCTACCAGTCTTTATGCTAAGTTAAGCTCATTGCTGCTGGATCCAGCTCCATATTAAATGTGCATGGGTAATAAGGGTGTGGTATTGATCTTCTTATGCAACTCTCTGCAGGACAGCCACTGAATGGATTTCCTTTAAAACAAATATATTAAAGAAACCAGAGTTATGTTAGCCCTGATATATGATACCTGCCAGCCAATCACTAACAAGTATTTTCCATGACTGTGGTACAACTAATACCTTTTCTTTCACCAAAATTAGAGCGTATATGCAGGTTTTTTATAGCAGGAAAACCCATTAAAAATAAGAGATAGGCTCCTTTCCCTCTGCAGTAGACAGGGATGCCTTGCTTTTTGTTTTGTTTTTCCTAGTGTGGCACATTTGGCATCACTAACACGGTGGAAAACAGGGTTAGTAAACGGCAGAAAGCCTCATTGAGGCCAGTGAAATTGTTATGGTGGTAGCTTCTTAATTACATCTGTTATTATGCCGACTCATTAGTAGAGATGTTTTAGCACTGCTTGGGCAGAGACAGATGGTAGTTTACAGTGGTGCAGCATTGTATTAAGCGGAAAGGGGGCCAAAATTAGTGCATCTATCCAGGTGTCTTATATCAATGACTGTCAGCTGGAGCTGATAAATACCTGTGACTACTACAGAGTCATTTGTCCTGGGAATTAATCATAGATGTATGAAGAGAACTGAATGGAGTCGGGTCACGTTTATGCCTACGAAAGTTATGTCGTGGTGCATAAAGCCAAAAACATAAAATACCTGGATGATCAGTACTGCTTCTGCATCACTGGGCCCATAGAGCAAACACACGAGAGACTTCTGTTAAGACGGCTATTTGCGGTTTAGCGCTCCACTAACTTGAATGGGGATAAAATGATTTAATTGTGTGGCCATGCTAGACTTTCCTAACATTATCAGATTGAATAGAGGTTTGGCCCCTTAACAAAATATATATCCACTGATCTGCAGGCGTCTTTCCCAAGTTTGGCCCTCATGGCATACAACAGACTTGGAAGTCGTAATTCCACTGTTTGGCCAATACAAAAATTACACAACATCTGTTGCACGTCTGTCCATCCTAAAAGAGGGATCCTTCCTCAGTTGCTCTTCCTGAGGTTTCTACCATTTTTTACCCATTAAAGGTTTTTTTAGGGGAGTTTTTCCTTATCCGCTGTGAGGGTCCAAAGGACAGAGGGATATCGTATGCTGTAAAGCTTTCCAAGGCAAATTGTGATTTGTGATACTGAGCCTTATAAATAAAACTGAATTAATTAAATTGAATTGAAAAATGAATGCGGAGTGTAACCTTTCCTACTAAAGACTAAAACCAGATGTTAGTGGGGATTTTTTCCAGTGAGAGAGGGGCTTAAGACATGTAAAACCAAAGCCCAGTCACTGGTATAAAATGTAGGCATTGCTCAAGGTATATTACATTAGTACATTTCATACATATGCAGTACATGAAGCGTTGGAGAGGCAGGTGGAGAAGTGGGTATGCAAATAAAAGCAGAATTCTTTATGTGTTCTTGAAGATTAATAATTCAAAAATGTTTAAGGACAGACTTAATAGTCAGACAGTTGGGATTAAGTGTAGTCAAAGCAAACCTTTATGAACAGAAGTGCCATATTTGCATAGTGTCTGCAGCATTATTTCTAAAGGACCAATGTAGATTGCAGTGAATGGTTATGGTATCTCTCTACAGCCTATATATACACACATATACACACACTTATGCTTTGGTTTTTGATGGGATCTCTTTGTCTATAGATGTGGGAGAAATGGTGAGAGTAAACAACAATCTCCATATCCACCATCTCGCTTGTTAAATGTGAACAAATTGTGCGTGGGAGTTTGCTTCACAACTTGATCCTGCTGAAGATCCCTTGGATTTGAAACAATCAATGTGGCAAAAACAAACACTTCTTGGGAGCATTACAGCAGTGTGTGATCTCTGTTCTTTATTCATGATCTTTCTTCTAAGCATCTCGTCTGCTCTCAGAAGCTGAATGTGCATGCTTTTTTTTCTCCTTGCAATCCTCTGTAGGATAGAAACACAAATCCCCTGAACACATCCCCTGAATCTTACCTGCCACCATTTAAAGGTTTCGTCAGAGAGGACGCTGTTCTCCCTGGTCATCAGAGGGTGGACGGACTGATTGAAGCGCTCAGCAAACCAGGGGTCGTCCTCCAGCTCTGTCATGCACTGTCGGCAGGCACATAGCCCTTTGGAGAAAAAGTTATCCGACAGACGGAAAGCGTACTTGAAGAAGTAGAGCGAGGGGTCCCGGAAAGTGTAACTGAACAGGAGTGTTGTAAATGTAATGACACAACACAGCAGAGCAAAAGTCCTGATTTTCCTCCGCTTGGGCAGAGACATGTCGTCACAGTCAAAGTCAGGCGGCTGGGCTCAAATATATCACTGCTGTCCAACAAGCATACCCTGTTCCTATTTTTCAGACAACACAGGGCTGGGTTCATGAATGTCCTTAATAAAATTCATTGATGTGGGTTCTTTGTGGATTCATCTGGACCACAGGAAGGTAAATCCACTGATTCTGTCGGCTCCACGGCTCCCAGTTAATCAGATTCAGCCAGTTTTACAGACGGCTTGGATGTTGACTCTGTGAGGTGAGTGACTGATGCGTCATCCCTTCTTTAATGATCCACCTAAAAGGCAAATAAAAGGACATTTTTGTGACACACATACACACACTGGGAAAATGGGGAAAAACAGCCTGTGGGGCTCTAATGCTGTTTAACTTTAAATACACAAGGGAGTGTAAATTCTGCTCTGCTCAGTATTCTAATTGTGTCATTTCACAGTACTAACCGTTCCAAGATGAAACTGTCTAAGTTTATGCAACATCACACCACTGATTTCTGTGCATGACTGTGGAAAGTGTTTCATTTACAGTCCTTTGTTTATTGCTCAATTATTTCTTCAAGACTGTCAAATTACACAGGATGTGTTGCAGTCAGCTCTTAAAACGGCCACCAAACACCCAAAATACCTCGATTGATTGTGAAAATTATTACAGTGCTCCTGGAACAAACAGGCAACAGCTGTAATCACAATCCCATCCCACTGTTAAGGACATGTCAATACCTGGAAACAGCTTTTGTTAACTAACACAAAATGAAAGTCTAAAGCAGAAATCACTGACAGACTGTAATAATACCAGAATGAGTCGTTAACCCGGTGTCACATTCACAAATTCAATTCTAATTAGTGTACATTAGGGAGAAGGTTTGCAGTCATTTTGCTCTATCGTTTAGGGCTTTACCCAGTTTACTGCTTTGAATGCATCCCATTTAAATGTCTAAACCAAACAGCAACATCCAGGGCTGTAAAATAAAGCCGAAATGGAAGTGCCAAAAACTGCAGTTCCTCTAATGGCCACTTGAGGCCGACTCCAAAATCCAGTCAGTCATTGACTACTCATATTAAAACGTCCAACTTTACAGCAGATTTAAACATGTTTACAGCCAGGTAGAAAAAACTGTTCTGGTCTCTGCAGCTTATTTCTTCTTTCATGACAGCTGCACAGGGGCTGAATTTAATATAACACACCCGTTTACATTTTATTCAGGTTTAAAGTTACACATAATTAAGGGCCGGCCGCTTTGAGTGACAGGATGTGTGCCAATAGTGTCCTCAGTTTGTGAGTCAGATCCACCCCTCACTCCTCTACAGCACCAGGCTGTCACCCAAATATGACCACTTCTGGCTCCAAAGCAAACAAGATGGGGACAGCTGAAATGCTGAACAGTAGTCCACAAACCAGTGGGGGATGTCACAGTAGCTACGTCCATTATTTTTTTACAGTCAATGGTCCAAAGTGGGATTCCAAAGATTGTGAGTAGCTCAACTATTGTGAAGAAATAGGCATTATAATTGGATAACATATATAAAGTGTATATACTAAAGGCCGGGGGGGTATTTTGCAGCATAAATGGTTAAACTAGTTAGCTTAGCTTAATGAAAAAACCCCCACTGAAATAGCTGGCTTGAAGTACTGAAACATGCGTGAGATAAAAAGCGAAATTTATGAATAAAACTAGGCCTAATGGATAAATGGATAAATTTGTGAGCTCAAAGAAATAAATAAATGGCTGTATAGCTAAAAGTGTATATGGTCAATGGCTGAACTAGCTAAAAAAAAAGTTTCTGCATCTCCAAAGTAGCAGCACTTCCAAAAAGCCTAAAGACTCATAGTTCAATTGTATGAAAAAAAATATTACAACAATATACATTTATGTGATGAATTATGTGGAATAAAATTGAAATAAACCAGCTCGCATCAAAGACCTGACGCCAGAAGCCACCTGATACACAGCTGGTTGGTGTCAGTATGAAAAGTGGCCGGATATAACCCTTTGTGGTGTTATGAAATGCTGCTGGATGACTGGACAGCACATGTCGTGGCAGTATGATGCGCGGACAGATGGCGCGTCACTTCATAACGTGGCTAAACAGCTACTGGATGGTGTCAGGTTAAAATGCTGCTGGTAACAACGTGATATAAGGAGCTGGAAAGTCCCTATAGGGCAGGCTGGAGGGGTGGTGGATGGGGCCAACAAACACTGGAGCCTGGCGTTAGCTTCTTGTATGAATGTAGAGCCAAACCATGATGTGTTTTTCTAAACCTAATCACATGCTTTTGTTGACGTCTCGGCAATGGTAGCAGCATCCTGGAACGTCAATGGTGGACGCAGAAGGATACCTCGCCTGTAATATGTAGATGTGAAAGGCCAATGAGAAAGTGGTGATATGTAATGACTTGGGATGAAAACATGTTGAATAAACACTTTCAGAACATGATAGGTTGAAGGAGGGAGGATGCACAACTCCAACATTTCCAATTGTGATGGGTGCAAGTTGCAGAGAGCGCTTCGGCCTAAGCCTTCTTCAGTGTATCAAAAGAGTTGAAAGTTTTGATACACTGAAGAAGGCTTACGCTGGAATTCCACTGGATGCGTGTCCATTGCGGAACGGCAGCGCTGGTTATCCGCTGCGTGCTCCGCCGTCCGTCAATACCCACCAGCTGTGTTTGCTGTGCGGAGCGGTGCAGCTCCGCCGGACAGCGGGAGTCACGAGGACCCACGAGATCTCGCAAATTCACGCATATTCGCGCGATATAACAAGATGTAGTTTCTATAAACAGAACCACAAAACCAGAGGAGTAGTAGGAAGACATGTGGGTGCACCTCCATGATTAACATCTCCTCGTCCATGGTGTCAACGGGGTGAAATGACATCTGAAAACCTCTGACACTGTATTTTATTTTGAAAATTAACCGGATGTTTTATTTTGTGTTATTTTGTGTCTGTGCACGACTTCCTGCCCTGCACGATCTGCTCCGTGCTGAATTGCTGCGTTGTGCTCTGGCGTCCGGCAATAATAGAAGTCCTGCGTATCTGTTGCGGAGGGCTCCGGAGCGGCGCAGCTGAGACGGAGCCGGAGCACAGCACAGCCACAGCCGGTGGAAACACACACATTGACTAGAATTGAAACGTATCGGCTCCGCTGCCGTTCTGGAGCGCAGACGCAACCAACACG
The DNA here is from genome assembly GCF_006386435.1 of Epinephelus moara. NCBI lineage: Eukaryota > Metazoa > Chordata > Actinopteri > Perciformes > Serranidae > Epinephelus > Epinephelus moara. Next base: position 4,771,188 of record NC_065527.1, read on the forward strand.
CATCTGGTGGAAATCTGGTGGGGGTTAGGCCAAAACGTGTCTGTCATTTTGTTTGGTCGTGTGTTGCCCTATTAAAACATAGATTTTGACTCTAGTCTTTTGTGAGTGCTGTTGCCTACTAGTTTCTTTAGAACATGATAGGTGCAATGGATCCTCTAATGGATCCCCATTAGCTCATGCCTTTGCAAATGCTAATCTTCCAGGGGTCCACAAAATAAGCACAAGACATATGAATACATGATATAAAACATATAGTAAAATAGAGCAGTCAAACTGTATATATTAAAATTTGGTTATTGCAGGATCAGAAGGCTTCACATGTAACAAAGCTCCAGTCATATGGTCGATGGCATTTGGTGTATCTTTAGTCATTTTTGAAATGACAGATTGTTATGTGATGTGCAGAGGTAGTGAGTCCCAAGTCATTACTGAATGGTAGATAGCTGTGGGTGTGCACAGTGGGGGCTGTGGGAGGGGTGGGTACCACTGCTATAAACCTTGTTGGAGCTGCTGCAGCGCATATACAGTTAGTCAGTAACCTGCCGGTGACAAAATTCCCAGAATAAATAGAGTAGGGGGATGTTTTTTTCAGACCCTGGCTTTTCTTGACTGACAAAGCAGGCGGACCCCCCGGGGTTCTATTTTCAACATGAAAAGGCCACCTCTGCCTTTAAACAGGGCCCGGGTTTCATTCCAATGTGCAGCTGTGTTTAGGATTCCACAAATACTTCTATATTTAGCTAACAGCAGATCCACGCTGGAGATAAAGTGCTATCATCACCACACGGGGGAGGAATATATATCGGAAAAATGAACACGCTACCTGCCCTTTGCGCTTAACAATTTCTGAGTGAGCCCTCCATATAAAAGATTTGTGGGGAAGTCTATTACGACGAGAGAAAGGCTGTAGGTCTTTCCTGATTAGAAATTGATCAGGTCATTCAAATTCCACCCTGGAGGGAAGCAAAGAGGATTGGGTTTAAGACTGAGAAAGGCGACGCACAGACACAGCTTGCCTGTTGATTTCATTCTCCCTATCAGAGCAGAAAAACAAACTGTACAGCCGTTTATCAGCGGCACTGACACAAGCCAGTGCACAGGAAGGCTTATAAGTGATCCCGTCTGCTGTTTGGAGCTCCGTAACTCACAGCAGACTGCGGATTTGCATACAGCCCAAGGTTGGTTATTGTCTTAGGCAGCAAGTTTGACAAGGATACCTGGGGACCCTTATAATGGACACTTCAATGAATAGGCCTACTTCTATAAAGCAGGCTGTTGACTCCACTCAGTGTGAAGCCCCTTGGCATTAAGGGTTCAGGTAGACGTGCGAGCGAGCGGAATATATTCTCAAACAGGTGGCAGCTCCCCACTTTTGACAACACACTGGCCATCATCTCGTTCCCCTGACCTTGCTCGACTGAAGGCTGGCAACCCTGCACTGATCAAAGTTCGCTAAGCTGAGACAGCAAAGCGTCTGTTCACACTTCAGAGGGGAGGGAGAGAGAAAGAATGAGAGGGGGTGGCAAGCAGCAGTGTGTGTGAGCTGTGATTTTCACCCTAATCTCCAGTTTTGAGAAGTCATCAACTTTGCAGGGTGTAGTTACAGTAAAGGGTTTTCATTTTGTGTTGTGTGGAAATTGTTTTTCTCCCCGGCTTACTTCTGCTACTTGTGAGCAATTTAAGACATCAGAATTCTGCAGTTTTTAAGACTCACGAGAAAGGTATCTCTGCCACAGCCCCGTCTTTTAGATATTACGTTTGTATATTACTAAACTGCTGTCTTAATTACATTGTTGTGGGAATGTAATCGCTGCCTGGATTATGTTCAGAGTTTCTTTCAGGTAACAAAACACCACATTTATGTATCATGTAGACTTCAGAGGGAGGTGGCTGGGGACAGGCTGTTCTCATGCACTGTTCGTACGTTTCCTACAAAACGTGAATGCATCAAAATTAGTTCATATCATGAGCCAGAAATTTGTGTATAACCCACATAGTTTGGAAGGCTGCGTTCATGTGACTAATGCACTGATGGGAGTAAAGAATACAGGTGGAAAGAGTCGCTTAAGGAGGAAGGTGGAGGTGGTGGATGGGTGACAAAACACGGGGCTTTTCTCAGGTGAACTTCACCATGTTTCTCTTACTAACCCTAACCACAGTAACTTTACCTAAACCTATCTTCCATAACTTTATGCTTAGTATGTAACATCATTTGTGGGGTGCTAATTCGTAGGGTATGAGGATACACTGCTGGGGACGATGGCTGGTGTACAAAGTACAGGTCCTTAGCACCAGAACTTCAGGTTCACATTTGGACTCCTGTCTCAGGGAACAAAAGCACTTTGGTTAAGGGCAGGGAAAGATTGTGATTTTGTGTTGTCAATGAAAAAGGGCATAAAAAGGCTGTAGTCACTATGAGTGAAAACTGTAGGCCTATTTTGGCGGGAAACAAGTGAAATATCTTGCCAGTGAACATTTTGCTGAAATGCCCAGTATCAACATTCAGGTTGTTCTACTGCATCATTGGTACATTGTCCTACGAAAAGTATTGCACAAAAGTTTGTTCATATCCTTCATAATCATGAGCCAGTAATTCCTATTTAACACGTATTTGGGAAATCTATGATCATGTGACCAATGGGTTGTAGAGACGGGGCAAGTTGGGGCGATGGATTGGTCACAGAATGCTGGACTTTCCCCAGGAGACCAGTATTTGGACCTGTGCTAACTTTGAGCCATTTTTAAGGGATACTTTGGTGATTTTCAAGAAGCTTTGTATCAAAACAATGTGGTTAGTATGTTTAGATGAATTGTGGTAAACTTTTCTCCATCTAACCACTACCTAGATATCCCCCCCTCCACCAGTGAAACTCCCCTGGGCTGTCGCGTAAACTACAGGTTGTACCTCCGTATATACATATTTACGTGCACTATTTAGTGAGGGTTTGTGGACAGGAGGTGGGTGCCATACTAATTCTTGCACAGCTGAAAGAGGGGCTGAAAAAACTGAGATCAAATGTTAAAGCTCACAAGCTCTGATCAAATATAAACCAGGATTCTCTTATCGTTTTAGCTATTTTTCACCTCTAATGTTTAGCTTACTGTTTAATCGATACAGTGCAGTGCATTCTGTTAGTTGTAGGTTTTCTATCTCTTGAGAAAAAACAAATGCAACATCCCTTTTCCTCTCTTTTCTCAGGTCATATAGCACCAATTTTTAAAAGTATTTGCATCTCTCTGCTGCATAGACAGTCTAGTTTACCTTCCAGCAGCGACATACTTCTTTAAGTTACGTTGTCTTGATATTTCTTTTCCTAAACCTAACCAACGTAACTTTAGTTGCTTAAACCTAACCTCTGTAACTTTACGTCAAGTATCTAACATCATTCATAGGGTGCTAATTTGTGAGATATCATATGAGCCATTATATGAGGATACGTTGCAACATTTTTGTGACTTGCCAGATCCATTATTTAGCAGCATTTCCTCATTATGTTACAAGAAAATGTCATTTGTATGGACATTACGTTTCCCTCAAAACATATTTGCCGTTTCAAATGAGTTGTATTTGAACGTAATTTTTTAGGAGACAGGGCTGCTGTTTTAAATACTCGTGAAAGTTATGTGTGCTGAGCTGAGAGGATGTGCTCACCCAGTTGAACCAGGCCTGTTGGCGTTAACTATAAGACATAACCTTGACACTTGACACAGACATGCACCTCATTGAATAAGTGTGACAGCAAGGGCAGACGTCATGTCTCTATAAGCACTCGAGTCATTCTTGTTCAAAAGACACACGGACATTAAATGCACATCTTGTTATCAAGATCACTCCATAAAGTTAAATCACTAATAAACTACAATGCATGGATGAGCCGTTTTTTTAGTTGTGGAGGATAATCTCACCATGTCAGGACAGTTTATTAAAAAGAATCCCCCATGTTGCAGAGCAAAAGAGGTACCAAATACAAAAAAAAAGAAAGAGCGTGCACGCATAATAATCAGACCAGCTGTCGCCCACTCTTCATTTAAACAGTCATTCATGGATGAATTTATGAATATCAAGCACAATACTTTACATAGAGCATGCGAGCAAATGAGGGTCCTTGTTTAACGTCTTGTCAGTCAAGGCTTGTGTGCTTTCGACTATATAAATTTTTTTTACTTTAACAGAGGGATCAAGTCGTCAATCTCATGTGTTCTGTGTCAGAATATGGGCCAGAGAAAACCCTTGATGTAAGAATAAAAATTAAATTAACCACCCAATTTTTTAACATGAACAACATTATGCCAAAGCATAGCAATAAAAAAGAGCTGAATCTCTGCTATCATCAAAATTCAATATCTGAAACTGCACCAGACGGGATGAATAAGAAGAGATGTTAAAGGCAACACAGACGAAATCCAGAGGGATTTTCTGTGAAATTTCCCCTCCATAACTAATAATATCACTTAGGGAATAAAAAATGAAAAAGCTCCAGATTTTACATTTGATGGCATCACATCTATGAGTCTGTAGGCTCTAGTCTCCGGCTTTGGTGGAGAGTATTTCATTTTCACAGATATTGACTTTCAGTCAGCGCTTTATTTTGATAAAAAAGGGAGGCATGGTTATGTTTCTTGCTCAAGCACATAAAGAGGATTCCAGGAGCATTGAGAGATTGAAAGGTGTGGGCAAGGTCTTCGCATAGGATTTAAATAAATGGAAAAATGGTTCAGTTCACAGGTATAAACATAATTCAGGGTCAGTCCTCAGGTAATTACATTGAAGGTGGATGGTATGAAAACATTTGCAATATAATCACCAGTTTCTTTTGTGCTCTTAAAGCCGTGAAGCTTAAACCATGTTAGCTGTGAAAACATCTAACTTCAGTCCTATTTGATTTTTATGCTTCTTTATGTGTTCTCAGAGGGCTGGAAACATTGTGTGACCCCTGGTGTCACAAAACCCTTTCAAAATCCAGAGGACAAAATAAGAGATGCAGAATGGTCAAATTTAAAATGCGTCTGTTTATCCGTGTCCTGACATTTTGAAGGTGAGAGGGTTTATTTTTGCCCGGCAGCAATGTGTTATTTATACATTTTGAAACTGGCATAGTGTGCTTTTCTAGCTATTGATGTTTACACATCCTGATTTGTGTATGTGAGCAGCATCCTCGCACAGGTCATCAGAAAGAACAGACTCCTCTTTATCATCAAAAACAATGACAGCATTTACTGTTGTTGCACCTGACATGAAGACAGGAACCACTGCAGGTGCTCTAACTTGTTATTTTTAAAGGAGAAGACTAATAATTTCTTTAAAATGTTTTTCTGTCTGTCTACGAATCCAAAAAGAAGACTGAAAATAACACTAAATTAATCAAACTAAAAAGTGTTGTCTCTGTAATTACACACAGTGGTAATTTGAGCTAAATGCTAACACTAGCCTGGCAACATGTTCACATTGACAGATGCATGCAGAGGTTAAACAGGTTGCAGTGACCTGTTCCTTCAATATGATAAACATGGACACAGTGGAGTCAATCACTGCTGTAAATACTGACCAGTGCATTAAATGAGTATTAATCCGCAGCTAAAAATAGTCCCTAAAAAGTGCTCTATTTCCACTTGTTTAAGGGATGTGTGATAAAAACTGCAGTGCTCGGTTGTTTTACGGTATTACTGAACCTTTATGAACAATAATACAATATAATTTCATACATATACAATATAAAAACATTTCTGGTGAATCCATTTTGACACAAATTTCAAATTCACAGTTAGCTTATTAAAAAAGAAGAAAAGTAAAGCAGTAGGACAAGCAGAAAAAGACTCAGAGATCAAGATTGTGGCTGTAATTAACGCTGGATTGGGCTGAATGATGTTTAAATAACCCCACCTTCCTGGGGCGTAAGTATTGTTAGCTAAGCTATACGCCTTTTTCACAAGAATTTGCACGTGTATGTGGGTTTCTTGAATACAGGAAATGTCTTAATAATAGGCAATAGACTTCTTTTCTACTGCCATTAAAGCAGGCTGTTTTTTTTTTTTTACTTTTTTACTGGTGTGTCATGTTCAATGTCATGAATGTGCCAGAAAACAGGTTAGTAAACAGCTCAGAAAAGCATAGAGGCCAGTGAAAGTGATACGGTGGTTACTTCTTTTTGTACCTGTTACTTATTCAGTCTCTCATTTAAAGTCGGTGCAAACTTATTAGAAACAATGTTTGAGTGCTGACTGGATAACACGGATAGTATTTTTTGGGTGGCTTGTCACTGTGTGTCAATGTGTCCATCCAGGTGTCCTGTTTCCATTTTTACTGATTGGAGTCGATCGGAGCTGGAGCTGATAAATTCCTATAACTACTGCTACTACTGAGTAATTTGTTCCGGGAATGCCAATTGTAACCTTTAATAAGTAAGTAAGTAAAGCTTTTCGCAGACATGGGTCACAAAGTGCTTCACAAGGGCACTATACAACAAGTAAAAATATCATAGAGACAAAGAGACTATGTGAGACATGTCGTGAAAAGTGCACAACTAGCAAAACTATTTGTACACACACAAAGAAAAAAGGAGAATTCATACTACACAACATTTGAAAAACTACAGCTCTGGTGCAGACAAGTTACCAAAACGCCATCTAAACAGGTGCGTCTTTAGCTGGCTTTTAAAAGACACCACAGAGTCACCAGATTGTAAGAAGCAGGAAGAGCTTTCCAAAATTTAGGTGCTACGACCACAAAAGCTCGACCACCACGTGTCTTAAGGCGAGTGCGAGGGACAGACAACAAATGTAGCATATTTGCGCTACACTGTGTAAGAGTGCAAGCTGAAGAATACAGGTGAAATATTCCAGCTACCTGAGAGGAATCAATCTATTTTCAATCAATCAATTTTATGTATAAAGCCCAATATCACAAATCACAATTTGCCTCACAGGGCTTTACAGCATACGACATCCCTCTGCCCTTAGGACCCTCGCAGCACATATGGAAAAACTCCCCCCCCCAAAAAAATGAATGAATGAGAGGAATGAGAATTGTACCTTCTGAAACTAGACAACCTAAGGTATCCACTGGTACCAAACATATCGGCATAGCTTGTCGGGTACGGAGTTAAATACCACTTAAAAGTTAGGCTACATTTTGGCGAGGGAACAAAGGGCATGGTCATTTTCAGAGGGGCACCTCCAACTCTCATCTTGAGATATCTGAATGAAAATGGGTTCTATGGGTACCCACCAGTCTCCCCTACACTTGAGAAGGCTTGTTCCCAGTAAATGTTTCGTTCCTTGCAATCTAAGTACACCGTCACATTAACGCTGTATATTTGTCTTTTTGAAGAAAATGGACAACCAGCCCATTCTAAGAATAATTTAACATATTAAAAAGGGATCGTTGTGGAACTCAAAATGTTAACAGCAATGTTATTAGTCTATGCATGTAAAAAAAAGTAAACAAGGGACCAAAGTATATCGGTATACAATTCCTTAACACCACATATTGACGTAGCTTGTGACCAGCCCATAGAGGTTCCTAAAACAGCATAGTCAAATTCCTAAAATTCAGTTCTGGCTTTTGGTTTTGTGCCACCCCAAGACTCTCAGAACCACCATCTGACCACACCTATGAAACATTTCTGGGGGTGCTGCTGCCTCGGCACAGCAGTACTGAGCTACATACTGACATTAGCATGCTAACATGCAGATATTAAATAATGTTTACCATGTTCACTATCATCACAAAAGCCATTGCACCCTGAGGGGAACATGAACGTGTGTGTCAAATGTCATGGATGTTAGAAAAAGACACGAGGCTCCCCATGAGACCATGTCACGACATTTGATTGTATGGCTGTGACATGTGTTAGTCATGCTATCTCATAGGTGGGTTACACGGATTGCTGTATCTCACTGCTGCAAGACAAGGCATGCGTGGAGAAAGAAATGCTCTCTGTGTCCTTGTTACTTTGTAGATTGGATTTGTGTGAATTATTGCGGTGATTGCCACACACAGCAACAGATATCCATCACTGATCTCTGCGCGTACATCATCCCCTGCTTCTTTTATGTCCTTGTTGCTGGTAACTTTGCTGTTATTAACATAACTCTAATAGACCTTTACTCATTTGCCCCGGCTCAGCAGCTGATTGTATCTCTAATTTTATTATTGCAAAATTGTATTATCCACCCGGTGAGACATTCTCTCGCAGTGTATCCACTGATTACTGCAGACACTTATTCGTCACGTCCTTCACACCCATCCATGTACCTGTAGTTGCCAGGAGCAATAAAGTTTCCCCGGTGTGTTAACTCCCTGTGAGGCTGCCGATTCACTTCAGGCTGGTGTCACTGAATATGAGCACGGAGCACTGCAGTCAGAGATGAACCTTCACACTATGATTCTGAACAATTCCCCCAGCTCTGACGTACTATTTTAAACTCCTTAACACACAGGGTTTTTTTTCCTGTCTTCCCTTAAGTCTCTTTCATTTTGCAAAAAATCTTCTCATTCCACCTTGTCAGACAGCGTTATATATTCTCAATCACCTTGTTCCACCTCTTCATTGGAGCTATATGATGTTTACACTATTACTACTATAATATATTCAAACCCAGGACTCAATGTTTTTTTTATGGCTGCGCCATTCCATCAAGTGAAAATATTCAAAACCCCTGAATTCAGTCTGACATGTTTGGTATCTTTGGATACTTTGGCATCTCTCCTGAATTTGAAATGAAATTCTGTCAGTTTTGAACAATGTTTACATGCACAGCACAAGTTTTTAATGACTGAGCCACTGAACAAGTGAGGTTTAGAATTCAGTGCTATCCAAGCAAAAATATATGCTGATTTTTGTATTAGGTTGTTAATGAATCCTAAAGGTAGAATCCATGTATTATGTGTCTGGAAACCTACAGGCCTACATAGATATATATATGAGAAAGAAATAAAAAATGCAGCTACACATACACAGTATCAAGAAAATGAAACTCTGTGCTGAACTATTAATCATCTTCACATCAAGTCATAGTCTGAAAGAGCTGAGAGACATGGCTTTTTAAAGGTCCAGTGTGTAGGAGGATCAGAGGATATATTGGCAGAAATAGACTATAATATGATATGATATGTTTTCTCTAGTGTGTAATCAACTGAAAATAAGAACTGGTGTGTTTTCCTTACAGTAGAATGAGCCATTTATATCCATGGAGATGGCAACGTTGCACTGCCATGTTTCTCCAGAAGCCCAGAGCGGACAAGCCAAACACTGGCTTTAGAGAGGGCATTTCGTATTTTCATGTCGGCCACTGTAGTTTAAAAGCACTTCCACGACAAGTAGCTTTGATTTTTTAACATTTGACTTCTTTATTCTGTGTTTGTTACCTGTTTAAATCACCTGGTCTGTTTGTTTTGGAGAGGAAGAGACCTCTTTGGATATTTCGGCTGCCAGTGAAAATCTCCCGAACATCTGGATCTTAAGTTATCAGAGAAAAATGGTAAGAATGTTGTGGTTTAAATCACCTGGTCTGCTTGTTTTTAGGGAGGAGGAGACCTCTGGGGATAATTCGGCTCTTGGCAGAAACCTCCTGAACAATGAGCACTGAAGGAATTCTGGCCAGGAGAAGTTTCAGCTGGTTGCAATCTGCAATACTCACCTCTAGATGCCACTAAATCACCCTAAATCTTACACACTGAACCTTTAATTGTTAACTGACACAGCCTGATTAACAAGCTAACAGTGTCTCACAAGCTGTAGCAAGTGAACAAATGTTGTCGTTGTTGATTTTCCAGTAATAATGCAGGTTTGCCAACTTTGAGTATCTGGCTGGAGTGAGATTTTGACGTCATGGGCTTCATCACTTGTATGTGCACTGAATCTTGTGCATATATACATCAATGTTTTGAAAAGTATGTGGATTACACATTTGGCGGGAGCTAAGCAGGGTCGTTTCTAGGGTTTTAGGACATTCATGGATTTTTTTTTTTAATAAACAACCTCTGTTTTGGAGTTTTTTTATACACTCGGCAGGTCTTACATGTACTGCCAGTGAGAGGGGTTCTAGCTTCTTTGGTTGCCCCTCCTTGTGGCCCAATTGGTGAAAAACGCTCGCTAAAGCTCCTGGGAGCTAAAATGCGCGCTAAAGTGCCCTCCTGAGAGCCAAAACACATGCTAAGTGCCCTCTCGGGAGCCAAAATGCGCGCTAAAGTGCCCTCCTGGGAGCTAAAACGCGTGCTAAAGTGCCCTCTTGGGAGCCAAAATGCGTGCTAAAGTGCCCTCCTGGGAGCCAAAACGCGCGCTAAAGTGCCCTCTTGGGAGCCAAAATGCGCGCCGAAGTGCCCTCCTGGGAGCCAAAATGCACGCTGANCAAAACGCGCGCTAAGTGCCCTCCTGGGAGCTAAAACGCACGCTAAGTGCCCTCCTGGGAGCCAAAATGTGCGCTGAAGTGCCCTCCTGGGAGCCAAAACGCGTGTTAAGTGCCCTCTCGGGGGCCAAAATGCACGCTAAGTGCTCTCCTGGGAGCTAAAACACTCGCTAAAGTGCCCTCCTGGGAGCCAAAATGCGCGCTGACGTGCCCTCCTGGGAGCTAAAATGCACGCTGAAGTGCCCTCCTGGGAGCTAAAATGCACGCTAAAGTGCCTTCCTGGGAGCTAAAATGCGCGCTAAAGTGCCCTCTTGGGAGCCAAAATGCGCTGGGAGCTAAAATGCACGCTGAAGTGCCCTCCTGGGAGCCAAAACGCGCGCTAAGTGCCCTCCTGGGAGCCAAAATGCACGCTAAAGTGCCTTCCTGGGAGCCAAAATGCACGCTAAAGTGCCCTCCTGGGAGCTAAAATGCATGCTAAAGTGCCCTCCTGGGAGCTAAAATGCGCGCTAAAGTGCCCTCCTGGGAGCCAAAATGCACGCTAAAGTGCCCTCCGCGCTAAAGTGCCCTCCTGGGAGCCAAAATGCACGCTAAAGTGCCCTCCTGGGAGCCAAAATGCGCTGAAGTGCCCTCCTGGGAGCCAAAACACGCGCTAAGTGCTCTTCTGCGAGCCAAAACGCGCGCTAAGTGCCCTCCTGGGAGCTAAAATGCGCGCTGAAGTGCCCTCCTGGGAGCCAAAACGCGTGCTAAGTGCCCTCCTGGGAGCCAAAACGCGTGCTAAGTGCCCTCCTGGAAGCCAAAACGCGCGCTAAGTACCCTCCTGGAAGCCAAAACGCGCGCTAAGTGCCCTCCTGGGAGCTAAAACGCACGCTAAGTGCCCTCCTGGGAGCCAAAATGTGCGCTGAAGTGCCCTCCTGGGAGCCAAAACGCGTGTTAAGTGCCCTCTCGGGGGCCAAAATGCGTGCTAAAGTGCCGTTTTTTTTTCTTTTCGCCCCTGCCCTTCAAAAAGTCCTGTTTTTAGTACCAGGCTGTAAACATGTTTATTTCTGCTGTCAAGTTGGAGATTTTAACATGAAGGTCTACAGGGATTGAGCCGGCCTCAAGTGGTCATTAGAGGAACTGCATTTTTTGTCACTTCCATGTTGGCTTCATTTTTCAGCCCACTGGTAGAACCCGCTGACAGGAATGTGTCTTACAGGCACACGTCCAACATAGTGACATCATCCTACAACATGCTTGGACGGGGACTGCGTGACAAACGATCCTTTCAGACCACCAGGCTCTTAGAGGTGATCTTGGGTAAGGCAACAAAGATTAAAATGAATAACTCCAGGGGATTTCTCTTGCCTGCGGCTATCCCAGGCTCAGCTTCATAATGCCACTCCTGAGTTGCTCCATTATTGTCCAGTTTAAGCTGTACATGTATCAAACTCGTAAAAGTGGCACTGGATCTTCATCCGCTGAGCCCAGCACCAGTGTATTTTTCAAATTAACAGTGGTGACTGGGTGGTGAAAGAAAAGGATCAATCTGTCTGCATCTATTTCGATTTCTAGAAGGATGCTTTCATAACAATCATCATTATTGCAGATGATTCTTAACGTTTAGATGGAATTAATTATATCTGAGAAGCTCATTTACAAGCCCTTGTCTATTCTGGTCATACTTCTCACTCTCCCTCATCCTTGCGCTGGTGTTTTGCCTGCACGCTGCATGATTATAGATGGCAGGAAGCCTTTGTTTTGAGGGTTGACGGACTAAAAGTGCTCCAGTATCAGAAGGGGCACTCTGTAAAGATGAATATGAATTTTTTGTTGTGCCTTCTTTCCAGCTGCTGTGAAGAGATTGGATTCAAAGGCCACAGAAACCGAAATTGAAACAGCCATGGGGCTTCAACCTTAAGCATGCACCTGCAAGAATTGGGAGGGATGTGATTTGGATCATGTTAAATATGAATTTCATAAGATTTTAATACATGTTCAAATGCTCTTCAGGTGACATTTAAAAAAAATAGGATAATGCACTTTATAATGCTTGATTTAAAGCATGCATAACTAAATTAAATATTATAGATAGATAGATAGATAGATAGATATTCAGTCTAGCCTAGATATTCAGTCTAGCCCCATTTCGGTATCCTTTTGATATGACTAAATTTGGTTTAAAGCATGCGAGCCACATCCTATCTTACAGTAAGGGGGAAAACCGGTGGGAATTTCTGAATAACGTGAATTTGGGGGATTTTTTATCGTACACAGGTAAATCACGATTCTCTTTAGATAATGTTCTCATGGCAGCAAAGTTAAAAAAAAAAATACTCAGCATCTGCTGGTTGTAAATATGTTTATGATACATTGAGAAATAATTCACGGTCTACATGCAGCACAAAAGCTGTGCTTGTTATCGGTTTTGTGGGTGTGTCAATGTCCTACTTAATGTAAGTAATGATAGAAGCTACACTGAAAACTGCAAACTGGTGCAAGCTACAAGGTAACTGTGAAATTTTGCATAATTTGCAGATTCATTTCTGAGTTATGGCCAAAAACATGTTTTGTGAGGACTGGGCGACTTTTGACAATGACAATCTAATCAGTTCATCCGACAGTCTAAGTTTGTGCCAAAATTGAAGAGATTCCTTCAAGGTGTTCTTGCGATACCACGTTCATGAGAATGTGACAGATAAGGTCACAGTGACCTTGACCTTTGACCACCAAATTCGGATCAGTTCTTCTTGACTCAATGTGGATGTTTGTGCCAAATTTGAAGAAATTCTCTAAAGGTGTTCTCAAGATATCCCATTCATGAGAATAAGACGGATGGAAGGTCACAATGACCTTGACCTTTTAAACCTCCAAATCTAATCAATTCATCCTTGAGTCCAAGTCAAAGCTGTTTGTGCAAAATCAAAACAAACAAAAAAAAACCTCAAGGCGTTCTTGACATATCACATATACAAGAATGAGACAGAGGAGGTCACATTGATCTTGACCTTTGACCTATGACCATCAACGTTGACTTAGTTCATCATTAAGTTCACATGGATATTGTGCGAGATTTTAAAATTTAAAAGAAATTCCTTCACAGCTTTCTTGACATATGGTGTTCATGAGAACAGGACAGATAAACAGATGGATGGACGGACAGACAACCCAAAAACATAGTACATCCGGCCACAGCTATCTCTGCCACAGAGTCATAAAAAATATATATGTTGAAATGAAGTCTATACAACATTGAAACAACGTGGTTCGATCATATCTATAAGACGTTAAAATAAAGTTGGTCGACAAACCAATGTCAGAATGACTGTTAAATCAGCTTCTGAGTTTGATGTCGTAGCGACCTCCAGGACCTCCTTTATCTCCAGAGTAGAAAGTACCAGACTCCCTTAAAAAAGTTAACTCCTAAAAGTTAAAATCAAAACCTTTGTGAAACGCTATCCACGACAAAATTCTAAATTATTTGTCTCCTCTTGTAAATTCAGCAAACGTGGTGTTTCCCGTGAGCACTGGCTGTCAGCTGGAGAGTCGGTCATTAAAACATTTCCAGCTGACTACTTTCTTCAGGTCATGTCACCGTCAATTTTTAGATCTCAGTCTTTTTTTAAAATTAGATCTTCTCACCACATGGAGGATTTTAGTGACAATATGTCTGGATTTTAAGTTATGAGAGAAACAAACTGAGGATTGGATCACACATGACAACGGCCCGACCTCTGACCAATCAGATCATGGAAAAAAAAGGACCTGACATGGACAGGAGTCCTGAGTGACATGTAAACAGAGTTTATATTTTCATAGGTCAGTTAATCATTTTATTTCCACTCTGATTTAAAAACAGAGTTTCCGACAAACGGAGAGGTTGTTTATCACACTAAACACATAATGATAATTTTAGCTGCATTCTAACTGTGTCCTGTTTATTCTAGTGAGTCAGTGATAGCCGACATTGTGGCTGATTTTACACTCTGAGTCTATCACTGCAGCTCAGAATAACATGAGACACCTGTGTGATGATAACTGGAAGTAAAAACCAGAAAAAAAAATGCACACAATGTTAATTGGCTCCCTGACACATTCAGAGTAGTTTCAGCCAGCGTGAGAGCGAGAGACTGAAGGTGAAAGCGTGTGTCCTGAAGCGTGAGAGTTGGCAACCCCGAATAAACAACGGCTGCAAGCAGATTAACTCGACTGTAGTTAATTAACGTTAACTCTGTGAGTTAGTTAAACAACAAAAAAATAAATTGTGGCTGTTGCATGGTTAATCTGCGCTCTGTCTGTACATTTGCACTTGGCTGAGGATGGAGAAAAAAACATCGCTCCATACATTTTTCACACTAGAATTACCACCGTGTGGTTGTATGCCTCTGCGAAAAAAGTTGCACTTACAGTTTACCTCTCTGTCTGTCTTCACAAACATCTTTAACCCGGCAGCACAGAAGATCTTTACAGTCAGCACAGTTTCAAAGTGGACACCCGAGATTAGTCACCAGTTCAGTATCTGCTCAAATGTCTCCCCTTCTGTTCCTGAGATGTGATGTCGAATAACGGCCAGAAAAGTCTAAACATTATGAGTTCTGAAGCTGACCTTTGACCTTCTGGATATAAAATGTCATGGGGGTGCTGGAGCGTATCCCAGCTGACACTGGGTGAGAGGCAGGGTTCACCCTGGACAGGTCACCAGACTATAACATGGCTGACACATAGAGACAGACAACCATTCACACTCACATTCACACCTACGGACAATTTAGAGTCACCAATTAACCTGCATGTCTTTGGACTGTGGGAGGAAGCTGGAGTACCCAGAAAAAACCCTCACTGACATGGGGAGAACATGCAAACTCCGCACAGGATGGCTCCCCTGGGTTCGAAACCCTCTTGCTGTGAGGCGACAATGTTAACCACTGCACCACTGTGCCACCACTACATGATTTTATCCTATTAAATATTTGTGAGAAACTTTGTCATAATTAGCCTTTGAATTTTTGACTTATGGCCAAAAACATATTTTGTGAGGTCACAGTGACCTTGACTTTTGACCTGAAAGTGAACACCAAGTTCTCGTCCTTTCATTCTTGAGTTTCAAGGGGACGTTTGTGCTAAATTTGAAGAAATGTTCCCAAGGTGTTCTTGACATGTCACATTCACAAGAATGAGATAAAATGAGGTCACAGTGACCTTCATCTTCAACCTTTGACCACCAAAATTAAATCAATTCACCCTTGAGTCCAAGTGGATGTTTGTGCCAAATTTGAAGAAATTCCCTCAAGGTGTTTTTGAGATATCGCATTCACGAGAAACGGGATGGATGGATGGACAGATGGGCAGACAATCATGGCTGTCCCAGGCGCTAAGGCATGAAAATAAGGAACAGCCTGTGTGTTTTTGCAGAGGCTAGAGGACCAAAGGAAACCAGTCGTACCAACCATGTCATGCTAGTTTTGGAGGGGGGTTAAATAAGGCTCCAAATAGGCTGCATTTTGGAGAGCGAAAAACTGGCATGGCCATTTTTCACAGAGATTCCTTGACCTCTCACCTCAGGATATCTAAATGAAATGGGTTCTATGGGTACCCACAACCCTTCCCTTCACAGACATGCCCACTTTCTGCTAGTTCCATGCAGTTTGGGGCAAAAACCATGCAGTTCTTCACATGCAGTACAAATGTGTTATTTTCACCCATTGTATTTGAATATTTCTGCATACTGAGGTCCCTAAACAGTCTTGGAATTGCATAAATTGGGTCTGACTGGAAAGCTGAGACTCTTGTGGATTCAGTGAGCCCAGCTGTATTCATGTGTGATCTCAGTGTAGTGAGATCATTTTTTTGGAATCAGGCATCTTTGTATAAAATGACCCGCAGTGACCTCCGGGATAATCACAGTCTCATAAAATTTTACAGCCACAAACTGGAGACCTCAGGCATTTGGGGGAAAATGGCTTTCAGTATGTTGACAATAAGGGGATTTCTCAGCAGATTCCAGAGCTGAAGTATTTGCAACCCAATCACTGAAAAATGCAGTTCTTACAGAAATCTTCAAATGTCATGAGTTTTTGATACCAAATCACTGCATGGATTTTTCTGTTTTTGTTCCTCAAGGTGTCTTAATGTGGTATTTTGGAGGGATTTCAGACTATTTTTTTTTTTAATCAATTCTCAAATGGTCAAAAATGCTTGAAAGCCCAGTGTGTAGGATTTAGGTGGAGATATTGGCAGAAATGGAATTCAATAAGTAAGTACATTTTCTTTAGTGTTTAACTGACTGAAAATAAGAATGGCTGTATTTTTGTTTCCTTAGGATATCTTTATATCTACATAAGGAATAGGTCCTTGTTGATGGAGATCGCCATGTTGCACTGCCATGTTTCTACAGTACGGGAGCGTATTGCATTCACTTCACAAAAAAAAATAATAATTCTGTTTTATTGAGTAATTTTTTCAGTTTTTCAGAGTAATTTTTTTATTTTTCTGTTTTTCGTGGTAATGTTTTTTTTGTTTTTCGTGGTAATTTTTTTTCTGTTTTTTGTGGTAATTTTTTTCTGTTTTTCGTGGTATTTTTTTGTTTGTTTTTCGGGGTAATTTTTTTCTGTTTTTCTAAGTATTTTTTTCTGAGTTAAGAGAACAACAGAACAACAGATGCTTTCATTCCCATATGTGTCCAACTGATTCTGGAGAAACACTGCAATGTCCAGCAGATCTGAATGGGCTTTTCATCTGAACAACCGCAAAGTCTTAAGGTGCCTGCGTAAAGTCGACAAATTAATGATAACACCATCTATGTGACTTAAAGACAAGAGTATCTCCCAGTGTCTCAAACCCAAAACAAAGTAAAACTGGATTAAACGAAACAAGCGGGTCATGTTTGCTTCCATTATATCGAGCTCTCGAGAAAGGAATGAAAGCATCTGTTGTTCTAGTGCTCTCTTAACTCAGAAAAAAAATACTCAGAAAAACAGAAAAAAATTACCCTGAAAAACAAAACAAAACAAAAAACACGAAACACAGAAAAAAATTACCACAAAAAAACAGAAAAATTACACCGAAAAACAGAAAAATAAAAAAATTACTCAGTAAAACAGATTTTTTTTTTATTTGTCAAGTGAATGCAATATGCTTCCGTACTACAGTAGCAGAAAATGGACAAACCAAACACTGGCTCCATATTGGGTATTACATGTTTTCACATTTTTGCATCAGCCACCATAATTAGAATCTGAAGAAACACACTGATTAGTAACATGGAAACAGCTTTATTCCATTTTTTTTTTTTTTTTTACCACTTTAAATGACTGGGTATGTGTGATTAGGAGAGGAAGAGACCTCTGCAGATAATTTGGCTCCTAATTAAAAGCTACCGAGCCTCTAGACCAGAAAAAATACGAGCACACAGTAGCACAATAGCGGGTGGTGGGTGGTGGGTGAGCCGCCCATCTCCAACATGCCAAACAGCATAAAAGAAACACTGATTAATGACACAGAAACTGCTTTATTCAGTGTTTTTACTGGTGTTTTGAAGAGGAGGAGACCTCTGGGGATAATTCGGCTCCTGGTAAAAATGTCCTGAACAATGAACACTGAGGGAATTCTAACCAGGAGAATTTTAGGCTGGTTGACCATCTGCAATCCTCACGGCTACATGCCACTAAATCCCCCTAAATTTCACACATTGAACCTTTAAATTTTCCAACAAATTTGTGAAATAAATGGCATCAACCCAAAAATTCCCTGCACACTCCTAACTTTAAGGATTTCAGTAGGTGTCTTACCAAAACACAATGTTATCTACATATTTATGACTAGAAAAATGTGACACACAGTGCTGAGATGCATCTCAAATGTATCTTCAGGTTCTCAGGTTGCAGATGATGCATACCACTGCTATGTAGCATGCACTGTTGACCTGCTATTACCCCTACAAGAGTCAAAATGGGGCTATGGTAGGGAGTTAATCCGGTTAGTTTTTCTGTATAATACTAGTTGAGTTTGCTTGTTTTCTCTGTCTGACAACAGATATTTCATCCGGTTCTCTAGAAGCAGTGAATTTGAGATAATACTTGGTACAATCACATTTTGCTCAGCCCAATTTAAAGCACAAACACACACCTCTTGTTTTAATCATAAAAAATAGATGCAATTTAAATTCCAATTGCAGTATTGGTCCGTAAAATCACTGCTCAGGCCCATGCTGTGCTATATATTCAAGAGACAGGCACAAAAGGAAGAATAAAATACATAAATATGGTAATGAAACCAGCAAATATATATAACAAACACAAGATCTGAGGTACAGGAGCACAGTTTGTACAAACCAATTGCTCTTTCCAGCTCAGTATGAGATTTCCAGATAAGAAAAGCCTCTGATGTAATAAAACCACACTCAGGTAAAGGTAGCTGCAGCTCCAGCCTCCCCTGAAAATTGATTTTGATGTTTACTTTCGAATGGAAAATCTCCAACCATTTTGCATGCAGTCAAATGTTTTTTTTTTTTCTCTTTCTCCTGCACTTCTACTGATAGCAAGGTGGCCAGAATGTAAAGCAGCTCTGATTATTGATGTGTGTTGTCAGGCACGTTCTCCGTCCAAAATGAGACGTCTGTCCCATTAATCATTAACAAAGCGGAAGACGTGGGATGGCTCCGATGGAATGAAATGGGTAGTCCATTTGCACATTTGTCAACACAGAATACGTGTTCCCATGATGCTGGTGATTTTTTCCCCCCAGTTTCCTATGTTTTTATCTCTATGTTTTGATGAGGCCATTTTGCATGCAGACAAATGTTTTTCCTGCACTTCCACTGATAGCTAGATGTAGCCAGGAAGAGAATGTAAAACAGGCCTTAGTATTAATGTGTTTTGTCAGGGAAGTTCTCCATCCAAAAGGCAATGCCTGTCCCATTAATCATGAGCGCCGGGGAAGGTGTGGGAAGCTTTGAATGAAATAAACTAGTACATTTGCATTTTGTCAACATAAATATGTCTGCCATGATGCTGATGATTCTTTATGTTCAGTGCTTTTGATCGCAGGAGGTGTCTTTACAGCAGTTTTTCCACCCGAGCGATACATTTTCTTCTTTATAGATGTGAAAATATGAGCCACAAAAGATCAGAGGGCAAGGCAGCGTGTTTACTGCAGGCTGACGACACATGGCAACAAAACAGCTTACAGTGTGGAAGAATCCTCGGAGGATTTCAGAGATTTGGCACACAACGAGGAGACAGAACAGTTTCCTAGTGCAAGCAGTCCTATTCAACTGCATGGCATAAAGATGCTCTCTCTGTTTAATTTCTGACAATCTTTATTCAGACATCATGGCAGATCTGTTGCTACAGTACATCAACGAGGCTGATTTCTTTTTGCTGTACTGCATGATTTCTCCACCAGCGTTAGTCAGATCCACTGAGGAGTTCAGTCTATGATCTTGTTCCAGATCCACTTCTGCGTTTGGAAAAAATCCACTTCTGTCAAGAAGAACATGAAAAGCACACTGTCCTCTCCAGAGATCGACAACATTGCTTGTTTATTTAGACTTAAAAGAACCTATGTTTATGTTCAGTACCGTGGCGTGGCAGGAAGTGGTTCGATGTCCTTATAGTGGAAGGAAAATTAAGAGTGTCTGGGTCTGTATGGGTGGCACAGTGTTTGACTTCAACTCAGGAGACTGCGATTTGCATCAGATCTTCTACCAATACTCTTATCTACTGTTAGCCTTTAGTCTTGACCACAATTTGTCCTCATAAGTAAGTTTTTGTTGCTTAAAGAAGTACTTTTCATAAAACTGGGCTGTCTTTGCAGGAGAAAAACTACGCCCAAACTGTAACTAACTGCACTCCGTGAAGAAATATTATCATATTTTTGGGAAAACAAAAGAGTGATTCCAGAGAGAAGCAGACAGAGGGGTCTACAGTCTGTGTTTGAAGGATATATCCAGGATGTCAAACTGACTCAG
>NC_065527.1:4791685-4807360 GCF_006386435.1 Epinephelus moara
ACACGACGTGCCCCAGACACAACATTTAGCTCCAAATCCACAAAACCAGCCTGAAAATGAAGGAAACCTGAAAAAACTGCATTAGAGTCAATGGAGCACAGCTGAGTTGTTGTCGGACCCTGGTCTGAGCCAATGCTATGTTATGATTAGTCTGCGTCCGGGGGCGGGACTTAGTGAAGGGAGAATACATGGAAAAAGGGGTTAGAAAATCTACAACTACCAGATTGCACTGCACCACACCAGAGCAATAAGTGCTCCCGTTGGTGGGTGACGCAATACGAGTAGGGTGATGTTGGCTAATCCGAAACTAATATGGCACCCAGTTGGTAACAAAAGATCTCATATTAGAGGTAAAGCAAAAATATGTTCTGAAAACATCTGCGGCGATGTTGGCAACACTAACAAATCTTGGTTCATATTTTGATCTGCACTGCTTTGTTCTAACTGTTTCGTCAAATTTTTTCCAGCCTTAGTTTTTCACAATACAGGAAACAGTATGGCTCCCACTTCCTGTTCACAAATTCTCCTATTACAGCTAAACAGTGCACTAAAATATGTTTTGGAAGACATTTTAAGCGAGAAATAGGCAATAGAGTAACATAATCTTGGCTTATATTTGATCAGCCCTGCCTACTTTTATCGTTTTATCTGAGTTTGTGTCCATAGAGGAAAAACAAAAATGAGGAAGTACAATTCATGGATGAAGCAACAACCCAAGAGCTGGCGAAATGCTTAATTTTTGCTGCCAAAACTTTACTGGCAAATGGGCAGGGAGATCTGGGCGCTGGCAAGCTGGATAGAAGTTTAACACACTTCCTGTACACATACTACCCATATTGTTATGGTACAAAGCTGGGTGAGTATCCCTTTAAATTGACCCAAAGAAATGTCAGATCAGGAAAAAGCTCATGGATTGAAAAGTCTATTTTGTTGCTCAGATATAAGAACATATCAGAAAGCTGACTCTAACCCTCCACCTGACAGATACAGAGTCAATCAGCTCAGTGACCATAATACTGTATATCTGCAGGGTATTGATATTGCTGTTGATCAATACCAATGACTTGATGTGTCTGAGTGCTGACATTTCTGCCTTTCACAGCTCACTTTCTCACCTGTGCTCTGTTGTGGAACAAAGACTCCCTGCCCCCAATGATCCCAATCTTCTCTCCCAACATATACGCAGCTCCACAGTGGAGGAAGCTGCCGTAAGTGAGCAACACATCTAAGCCGTAATGGTTAAAGCTAAAAGATCTACCTTTCATGTTGATATTGAATTATGTAATGTGACAGGGTTGCTAATACCACTCAACCCAATGGCCCACTCCAATCTGTGCAGCTTTCAGACACATTTAGGGCTTTGATTTGATTTGCAAATTTGTTAGCCATGCTACAGGTGTGGCTCTGGGGATGGCAGTATCGGTCTATCAGTTGGTTGGTCCAACGACCTTCCAGACTGAAATACTGACTTTTAAGTGTTTGAGCGAACACAGGCAGGCCCCTTATAACAGCTGGGAAATGAATGAATAAATCTGCATATGCTTTATTAGCACACATATTCTGTTTTACCTCAGTGTTTTACAAACTCTATCCAAACAAAAAGCCCCAAAATGACCAAAAACCAACATGTCTACATCTTGATATGAGCAACATCCAACCTATGTTGATAAAGCACACCACATTACTGGTCCATCGACGTCCCAACCCTCACCTATGATCACGAACTCTGGGTAGTGACCGAAAGAATGAGATCACGGATACAAGCGACTGAAATGAATTTCCTCCAAAGGGTGTCTGGGCTCAGCCTTAGAGATAGGGTAAGGAGCTCAGAGTAGAGCCGCTGCTTCTTCGAAAGGGGTCAGTTGAGGTGGTTCGGGCATCTGATCAGGATGCCTCCTAGGGGCCTCCGGTTAAGGCCCTGACATACCAAGCCGACGGTCAGCTGTCGACCAAAGTCGAGCCGAGCGTCTGTTTTTGCAGTGTGTCCCGCACTGGCGGCAATTCGGCATCAGCATTGGTGGCTTTTCAGCCAACTGAGCATGTCGAATCGGCGGCGGAGCTTGTCGGTGAGAGAGATCACTCTGATTGGCTGTTCAGGTTTTATTCCCTCGCCCCTGTAGCGAGTGAATCTGCCTGTAGTGAAACCGGGGCTAACCGGTGCTTCCTCCTCAGGCTCCACTTCACTCAGCTGCCCGACAGATCCGCTGCTTCTTCCCGCTTTAACCTGAATAACAAACCAGAGATAGCTGGGAGCGGCTAGCGGAGCGTTAGCCGCAGCATGACCTGGAGGGCTAGTCTCTGAGCTAGACCCGGCTCTCCGTTTGGATCCAGCATGACCTGGAGGGCTAGTCNAGAAGAAGCAGCGGGTTTATCGGGCAGCTGAGTGAAGTGGAGCCTGAGGAGGAAACACCGGGACCGTCTGGATGTAATAGTCCTGGAGGTGCTGCGGTGCTCGGCTGCACAGATAGGAAACCCCTCAGCTGACAGGATGTACCACTCTCTCACTCGGCTCTCTCTCACGCACGCGCAGAACATACGTGCCACTTGGCCGCCGGATGTAGTCCATGTAGTGTGTTCAAATGCAACTGACACAGGGCGACGTGAGGCGACGTAGACGCAACAGTTGGCTTTCATCACTAGTTCTTTGATGTTGGTTTGGTGTGTCCGCACCTTTAGAGGTGTTCTGGGCATGTTCCACTGGTAGGAGGCCCCGGGGCAGACCCAGAACACACTGGAGGGATTACATATCTTATCTGGGGTGGGAATGCATTGGGGTCCTCCAGAAGAAGCTGGAAAGTGTTGCTGGGGAGATGGACGTCCGCCTGGCCTGTTGCCCCCCGCGACCCAGCCTCGGATAAGCAGATGAAAATGGATGTATGAATGGATAAGAAAACATCAAAATCACATTCATACAGGTGAAAAACTGAGAAACCAATGAAAAGCATCGGATAATAGAAACTGCCGATCAGTCAAGTGGGTTAAATGTTCTCTACGTTGATGGAAACACAACGCAATCTGCTCACTGATATGCCTGTGGTATTTTAACATGAGCACTAGCCACACTAAAAGTCACTTCTTGTCCGACAGTTTTTCTTGCCATGTAATTTTTATAAATATCCAAGCTTAAAAAAAAACACCCCAGGCCCATCCAGACTTTTCCAGCCCCCCCTATTAGCTACATTCTGGATCCGCCACTGTCTTGAGCCAAAAAATGCAAATGCCAAAACAGTAGCAGTACTTTGCATGCTGTTCGCTAGAACTTTCAGTCAGGTCTCTGCTGTTAACTAGCTTCCTCATCTCTGTTATGAAAATGTGACATGTGTGCCAGTAACAGAGGAGGGAGGGAGGGATGGGCGAGACAGTGCAGACGAGGCTTGTGTAGGAGGAGATATTTTCTGTCAGTGTTGTTACAAGTTGTACTGGTCCCCTGGAGAAACTGATAATAGTTAATGGACATATGAAGATATGCAATGTATATGTCTTCAGAAGTCATGTTGAAATGATTATTACTTCAATGTGGGGTTAATCTCAAAAGAAACACAGAAAATCATTCTAAAAGCTTTTCCTTAAATGCTTCCTCTTAATATTCCCTTTAAAAATCAATGACATCAAAGGACCTCACAAACTTTTCATAAAGTTTCAGAACTTATACATTGAAGAAGCCAATGTGCAGGGAACAGATGGACTTCCTGGCAGACTTTTCAGTTACAGTGTGTGGGATTAAGACAGGCTGCATTAAATAACCTGAACCTCCTCAGTAAGAACAGCCAGCTCTGCCCTGTCTAATCTATTGCTACGGTGTTATCGGACCACTGCAGGTTGTTAATAATGTGAAACCCCCCTGCCTCCAGTACTCAGGACCAGGCCGCCATGTGGACTGTTGGATGGACTCGGAGCCTTCTGGCTGTGTCAGAAATGCACCAACAGCGAGTTTGTTTCAGTTCAGCATGGTGGCAGTGCTGGGGTCAGTGAGTGACAGGATCTGTTTGTGTCAGTAAGTAATACAGTCTGTTAGTCAGGGTCTAATGGACAGTGCATTAACATCCAACATGACAGTTTTATTGACCAGTTAAAATCACAGCAACATTATCACATCTTATTTCCCTCTGTGGACTCCTCTGGGTTGAGATGGAAGCAAACAGGCTGGCATTAATGTGGTGGCACTGGCATCTCACTCTTACACTACTGTAATATATGGAACTGATCTCCCTTTTTAAGCACTTCTTCCTATAAAATATGTCCAGGATTTTGATGATAAAGTTGTCGAATGCCACAGAAGTAAAGGTTGTACACTAAAAAAAAACCCTGGTGTAAATGATAATGTAGAAAAACTCAACAAAATGTAGCTGAGTTTAAATAGATGGCTAGAAATCCTTTCTAGGCTGTGATATTATCAGCTGCTCCAACAAAAGTCTTGATGGAAAACAATATGAGAATGAGAATATTAGCTGGTTTTCTTAGTCACTGATGACAGTAGACTTTAGAATCTCTGGCTCTTTTATCAATTACCCTGAATTTTGAAAAACCTCTGCGCATTTCCACCGAAATTACCCGGGTAAAAAACTTTCCCTCACCCCAAATTTACCCTGGAAAAAGTACGTAGCTGGGGGGTGGGACTTTTCAGATTACCTGGAATTCTTGAGGGGCGGGGCTGTTTGACGAAGAACGCTGAAAGGTGGAACGCACACTTGCAGCGTTCCGCACTTCCTGGTACGGGCAGCCGCGGCAAACTTGATTGCATTTCTACAAGCTTTACATCGTTTGTGTTTTGATTTTGGATGGGTACGGACACCTGGTACTAAATTAGCCCCGGGGCTAAATTATTAAATTTCTGTCTGTATGTAGACTAACTTAGTTTGACACTTATCTTAAAATACTTTTAAACTTAGCTGCTGGGTGAGACAAACAGCCCCAACTCTCTACACCAGCATGTAACCAGCCAAATACAGGGCACGCACTGAATCATCTACGTCATCACGCTAATTTGAGTAAATTTTCCGGAACTTTGAGGTGCGGTGGAAACGCAAACCACACAGATTAACAGGAATTCTTTTACCCAGGTAAATAAATTCCTGGTAATAAAAGTTCCTGGAAATGTTGGTGGAAAAAGGGCTATTGTTTATGTGAACTTTTAAAAGCTGCTCCAGTATTAAGAGAGGCCACAGCAGTTCGTAGTGGCGAAACAGGCTGCACAGTAATCTCTGTGAGCAACTGAGCTCCATCGATTTACGTATGTCCACTGAAAGTGCTTGTTTTCGCCACTGACAGGATCAGATTTTTATTCTAAGTGTCTAACAAAAATATGGAAATGATCCCTACATAGATAGACCTTTTTATTGAAGACTAAGATCCTTTTTGTTTAATCTGAAACAGCCTCGAAATCACTATCTCCAAATACACCAAACTCCATTTAAATATGTAGTAATTTCATCACTGTAAACAAACTTTATTCAAAGTCGACAGATCCAAAATAAACTCACAGAAGCCATCTTTGTTCATCTTCCCGCTGTTCGAACAATCATTAAGTCTGGTTTTAATTGAAGTAAATCCTTAATTCATCCAGTTAGACGTGAAAATACACTGCCTCTATACACGCTTAAATTAGTATTTATTTAAATGGAGTTTGGCTCTGCCACTTTCAGGTCTGTTTCTTTTTAAACAAAAAGGATAAAGCTAAAAAAAAAGAGCTAAAAAACAAGGTCTGTCTCTGTAGGATTCCTTTACATAATGCTGTCAGACACTTCTATCAACAATCTGAGCCTGTCAGTGGCAAAAACAAACACTTTTAGTGGACGTAAATTGGCAGTGATAAATTGCCTGCAGGGATAATATTGCAGCCTGATCTGCCACTGCTGGCTGCAGCAGTCTCACTCAATACTGGACTACTTTTAAAAACTGTCTCTCCCATTAGTCATTTTGACACAAAAACATGGGAAGATAGGGTCCAGAAGTTACCTCTGAAGTATTGTGCTACTTAGTAAACATAGTTAGTCACTGTGTGCTTCTGAGCCACTGTGACTCTTTATCATCTGATGTATTTCATGCAATAAAAATACAAGGCATTAAGAACTACAAGTTTTTTAATCATATAATATAAGGTGCAAAGTAATTCCTGCTAATTCCTTCCACTTTTCTCACTCATACTGTTATTTCCCCTGTAGGCTGGTGTCATATCTAATTTCACACTAATGTTTTGAGTTAGAATAACTTCCACATTCTCATATCTGTTAGGGAGCACAACCAAAACATCTCTGCTTTCACTGTCAGTGAAAAGGTGTTCATTCTGTGAGCACAACGCATAAATCAGGCTGCAGATTAGGCTACACAGATGTCTGAAAAACAGCATCCTAGTTCTGATCAATAAACTTTATAGCCCACCATAAACATGTTATGGTCATTTTGTACTACAGGGAAGTGCATGTTTCCCAGGAAAATACTACCTAACTTTTCAAAGTCATAAGCACAGGAATAAACTGAACAACAAATGATAGGAAGGATTTATCAACTTGATGATGCTATGGGCGTCTGGATCTAAATGCCAATATCATTATCTTAATTTCAGTGATCAGTAATAAATAATTTCCTGCACAATCCCTGATAAAGACACGACAAACACATCGCTGCATGCACTGGATTAGCCTCCACTAACACAAAATGCCACATACAAGATGTTTCTCCAGCCTACACTCGCTCACACCTCTTCACTACCTAAAACCATTTTGTGCTTACACATATAAAAATTCATACAGCCTCTCCAGGTGTTTGGTATCAAACTCAAACTCCTGACACATCAAAAAATGGCCTCTGTGGACACATAAAATGTGATTCTGCCTGGAGTATTCTGGCCTCTCTGAAAATACACAGAGCTAAAGTGTAAGTAAGGGGAACATTCATTGTTAGAGAAACACCTATAATTAGCCCTTTAATCATTATCCAGCTGCACGCAATTGGGAAAAGTGCACTACCAAAAGATTACGGTCAATAATGAGCATGATTAGGGGTCTCTGTGGGTTTGTAGAGGTTCGGTACACGCTGAAGCTGAGCTGCAGAAGCGTCCTTTAACTACGAGCTTTTAAATTCATATCATAGGGGGTATTTGCTAAATGTGCCACAAATTACTGTATGGGGCACAGAAATTTGCCTCACTGCATTTTTTCAGTCTAGTTACTATGTTTAAAGGCTAAAGATGTAAATGAGCCAACTGACTTGCATAAAGTGCCTTTAAATAAGAGCTGATGCTGATGCCAGGCTGTTTCAGACACTTGTTCATGTCTAAGAAGAAAGAAATGGCACACACACACACACACACACACAAAAACTGCTGCTGAACTTGTTATATTTGTGAGAGACATGGATAGATTACTGCACATGCCTACCGGGCACAGGCCCAGTGGCTGCCTGACCTCTTGGACCCCTGGGCCTGACTATTGTAAAGTCACAGAGCTCAGTTAAAAGACCAAAACAGATAACACAGACATGCAAAGAGATCATAAAGAGCTGCAAAATGATCACTGAGACATGCAAAAAAAGAAAAACCAAAAAGATGCAGAATGACTACAAAGACACTCCCAAACAACCACAAAGGAAAAAAATACACAACCATCTAAAAGAGCCACAAAACAAGAACAAAATAAATCCCAAACCACCACAAAGAGACACAAGGCAACCACAAAGAGACACAAAACAACCACAAAGAGACACAAGGCAACCACAAAGAGATGCAAAATGATCACAAAGAGACACAAGGCAACCACAAAGAGATGCAAAACAACCACAAAGAGACGCAAAATGATCACAGAGACACAAAACAACCACAAAGAGACACAAAACAACCACAAAGAGATGCAAAATGATCACAAAGAGACACAAGGCAACCACAAAGAGATGCAAAACAACCACAAAGAGACACAAAACAACCACAAAGAGATGCAAAATGATCACAAAGAGACACAAGGCAACCACAAAGAGATGCAAAACAACCACAAAGAGACACAAAACAACCACAAAGAGACACAAAACAACCACAAAGAGATGCAAAATGATCACAAAGAGACACAAGGCAACCACAAAGAGATGCAAAATGATCACAAAGAGACACAAGGCAACCCCAAAGAGACACAAAACAACCACAAAGAGACGCAAAACGATCACAAAGAAACACAAAACAGCCAAAAAGAGATGCAAAATATCACAGAGACACAAGGCAACCACAAAGAGATGCTAAATGATCACAAAGAGACACAAAACAACCACAAAGAGACGCAAAATGATCACAGAGACACAAGGCAACAACAAAGAAACATAAAACGACTACAAAGAGATGCAAAACAACTACAGAAAGCCACAAAGAGACCCATGTTGTGTTGGCCTTTTACTCGTCTGTACTCAGGTGTCCATTGTCTGATAATCCATCATTGTTACATCAACAGGCTCTTCACTGCTACAGCAGCAGTGGCACTATAGCTTGATGCATTTAGTAATGTAGGATTTTATTTCTGAAGCTTTGTTGTGTCACCTTCTGACTCTGTTCATGCTCTCTAGATAAAGTCACTGTATGCCGAAGTGTAAAGTGCTGATACTGCGTACTGTTGAGTATCAGCCTACTTCAAATACTGGAAAAACACATTTTCAAGCACATGATCACTGATGGAAGCACAAAGGTAAAATCATACACATTTCTGTCCTTTGGTCTTCTTGTGCTGAACAAAGGAACTTTAATATGCAGTAATGTTCTTTAATGCTGTCACTAAAATATTTTCATTGTTGAACAATTGAGCCATTATCACTCTCTCCCTCTCTCTATATGTGTCTCTTTCACTCAGTATTTCAACCCATTATCTTCTATCTCCGTGTGTATCCAATAAAACAGTGCTGCAGATTTTACACCTGCTTCTCTCAGCCGTAAAATTCCTGATGCAGTGCTCGCTCTACATAAGGTGCAGTGGCTTTGTTATACATTTCCAATGCCTCCTTTTATACTACGTGCCTCCCAACAAGAACGCCTTAAAATACATACTGCATGAGCCTAAACAAACTATTTCCAGTGCTGCCTTTCTTTCATTTTACTGGTGCAAAACCTCTTAGCAGTCCTAAAGTAAACACAGGAAAATGCAATCTGACTGTAAAACGGCTGCAAATCCTGAGTAAATATTCTGCTATGTATGTGTATTAAGGTGGGGCTGCAACATCACCTGTCTGCTGCTGTAACATCACCACTGAGATGGTTTTCCATATGCCAACTCAAATATTTGAGGAAGAAGTCCCTTGATCTGTATAAAGTGACTCCTTCCTCAAACACGTCCTCATTTATCAGGAGGCGTAGTGCCCCCACGGAGACAAATGCGGAGGAATCCCACCTGACAGCTGGCTTTACAAAGCCATTCAACCATTTAATTACCGCACCACTGGATCGGTTTAAAGTGTGTTTGACATCTTGCTACCTGGATGACTAATATGAATCTACGCAGACATTTCCTAAAGACATCTCTGTTCTTATCAACGTTAAATCCTGTAACTGAGGCTCCATCAGAGTCTGTCTTAAGGGACAGTTTGGATCTTTTGAAGCGGGATTGTATAAGGTACTTATCCCCTGTCAGTGTATTACATACAGTAACTGTCTGTTGGAAGGCCCCCAGTTTGGAGAAGCAGGCAGGAGTACAGCTAGAAGTTAACAGATGTAATGCTGTGGACAAGTCAGCAACAAAATGTATTTTAGCCACTTAAAAAAAAAAATCACATCAGTTTTAAGTGTATGCTATATTCAGAATATTTCACTGCTTTGCCTTCACACAAACAGCCCTTTTCCAACGGGGGACTAAAGCCGATAAATTGCACTCTTCAAAGCCAGACTCCATTGAGAAAAACAGTCATTTAACATTGCTGGATACAGGATTTTGCCTACTGCTGCCCCCATCAGTTAGTTAGTTTGTGCTATTGTGTAACTTTGGCATTAGGGCTGCCCCCTAGTCCACCAATAGTTGTCATTTAGGGCCATTAGTCGACTAGTCTCCTGCATGTTTCTGATATGAATGTAATGATTAAATGATATATTTTGGTGGTTTGAGTTGAAGGTGTGAGAAAGAATAGTATCAGTAACATTGTTAACACTGTGCTACATTACAGAGAAATACAAAACCGTACTAATGAACCTTCATTAATATAGGCCTATATTTTATCTACAAGTGCACGTCACACACTGAGCGAGCCGCCTGTTAATGACGCTGTGGGCTAATGGGCATGTAGCTACTTCCATGTTTCAGATGATACGTCATGTTTGTAGTCGACCAATGAAGATGAGTTTACATATCACCTTGGGTTCGTCCTTCACCTTCTCAAAATGATCCCACACTTTGGATTTCCTGCCCGACATGTTATTAACTAGCCTGTGGAATAACCGCAGGTACCAGCCCTGGAGATTAACCTGACTCCTGTCTGACTGCTGAGCGTGGACACTTCCTGTGTCTGTCCTTTCAAATTAAAGTCACACATGGTCCAGTCATAGAGGTTTGGATTTATTTTGACAAGGCGCAGCTGCTAATAGAGTTATTTTGTTTATTTTTTCCTCAACTAAGAGTGTAATGAAATCTTGCCGACTAATGGCCTTTTTGGTCGACCAACATTTGGTCAACTATTAGAGGGCAGCCCTATTTGGCATTTAAACGTTTTGGATTCATCAAAGTCACACAACAACACAAACAAACTGCTCCAGGCAGCGGTAGACCAGCAGCTCTTGTGTTCAATGAGGTAAAAGTACTGTTTTTCTCAATGGAGTCTGGTTGGGAACTGAAGCACTTATCGGCCTCCCCGTCGTAATGGGCTGTCTGACAGAAACTCAAAGCAGTGAAAATATCCTTAATACAGAGTACACTCAAACTGTTCATGATTGTTTTAGGTGGCTAAAACACATTTTGATGTTGCCCCTCATCTGCAGCAGTACATTGCTGAGCTTCCACGTCGAGCTCCAGGCTGCTTCTCCAAACTGACATGTACTGTGTGTAATACCCTGACTGTGGATAAGTACCTCAAACAACCCCACTTCAAAAGATGTGAACTACCCCTTTAAAATGGGATGAGGTGAAGCTCAAATCTGGGATAAGACGACAAATGAGAGATAGCAGGATGGCGCCTTGAGGTAACCCCTGGAATGGTACCAAAAGTGGCCTGCTGGCAAGATAGTCTGTAATCCAGGACACCGCAGGGGCATCCACCTGCATCGCCCTCAGCTTATCCCCCCAACACAGCAGCAGTATGCTTTCAGAGGCACACAGAGAAAAAGAAACGATGCTCGCAGTGCTATCACAGTCATCTAAATGGGAGGAAGAACAGTGGAGCAGCTGGGCGATGGCATCATCCACCAAGGGACGAGCCTGGAAGGCAAACTGAAGGAGGTCCAGAGAGTCTCAGGAGGGCTCTGGGATGGTCCAGGAAAAATGCACCACTATTCTACAGCCACTGAGTGGATTTACTCACACACTCAAATAATCAATGTTAACCTGATAAAGGAGAGACTACAATATTACCATTTAGATTTCTTTATCTGATTAGTTTAATTAGACGAAGCATTCCATTATAATCCCAACTAGCTTCCTCTCTGTTTGAGAATATATATAAACGTATAACTCACTATACATACATCAAAATTACTGCAGCGTCATCTGCTCACATAGATCAAAATAAATACGAAAAGAAATTTGTGTCACACTGTGGAGCAGCAGCAGTGATGAAAGAACAAAGAAGAGAAAGTCCTGGGAAAGCTGTCTTTTATCTGGTTCGTCCTTTCAGACCTTTACATCAGTTACACAAACCCATTAGAGAACCAAGTCAATGGATTACAAATCACATTGATCACACAGATTCCCACTAATCCAATGCTGTGTTTGTATAAATCTACTGCAGGACTCCATACAGCATGCCAGCACACTAAGGATGTTCTATGTCTCTGTTTGTGGAACAGTCTGTTACATCACAAAGTTCACAGCCATTATGTCTTATGTCTGTTTTCTTTTGTTCCAGTACAGTTATATGGGATGCACTCAGCCCGCTTCCACTGCAGGAACTTAACAAAATGTAATGTAATGCGCTGCCATTTTCATGTGTTCTGGGTTTGTTTACTCAGTTCTCCACCTGCTTTTGGGGACGACTTCCTTGACCTTATTTATTACACTGCTCATTACTTGAGTGTATCCTTCAGATACTGTCACTGGTTGTCTGCAATGCTGTCCATCATGACCATAAACTGTATAAAATAATGGACGTGGCCTTACGGCACCCACTAGTTTGTCAACTACTGTTATAACATCGTGGGTTTGGCATTTTGGCCGTTGCCATCTTGGTATTTTGGAGCCAGAGGTGACCATATTTGGACGAGAGGGTGGAGATAACTCCAATGCTAGCTGCTAGCTTAGTTAGCATGGTGAGTTTACAGCTATTGCTAATTGTCATAATGCTCATTTTCAATAGCAATAGCAGGCTTAAATTTAACCTGTACTTAGCGGAAAAAATCTGCTCATTCCAAAGTCATCAAATACCCGGCAGGGATTTTGGCATCACACTCA
Organism: Epinephelus moara; assembly: GCF_006386435.1. Taxonomy (NCBI): domain Eukaryota; kingdom Metazoa; phylum Chordata; class Actinopteri; order Perciformes; family Serranidae; genus Epinephelus; species Epinephelus moara. The sequence continues at coordinate 4,804,240 of NC_065527.1, forward strand.
AAGGGCATCCTTTCACGGCGGTATGCTATGCCACCTTGCAGCATCAGTTTGAAATGCCGCCAAATNTCAATAGCAATAGCAGGCTTAAATTTAACCTGTACTTAGCGGAAAAAATCTGCTCATTCCAAAGTCATCAAATACCCGGCAAGGATTTTGGCATCACACTCAAAGGCATCCTTTCACGGCGGTATGCTATGCCACCTTGCAGCATCAGTTTGAAATGCCGCCGAATAATAACGCAATTTAAGGTGCTGGAAAGTCCATATAAAGCAGGCAGGAGGATTGATGGGTCAAACAAACACTGGACTTTCACCCAGGACTGTCACCCTTGCGGTATGAATGTTGAGCCAAACCATGACATTTTTTTCTAAACTTAACCACCGGCTTTTATTGCACAAGGAAAAAAACATAAGTGTGAAGTGTTTTATTGACTTTATCTTCAAAAAATACTGTATGCATCTAACAAACACAAACTGTACATTTCCTGTGAAAATGAAAGTGTATTTAAAAAGACACAATACATGCAGCAGGTGTAAACTGACATGATGTCAAGGAACGTCAACAACTGATGCACCCAGAATACCTAGCGCATCATATGTAGACGTAAAAGTCCACTGACCAAATGGCGATATTTGACGAGCTGGGAGTCAGAATATGTTAGAACTTTGGGCCTTTAAGTAAAATCAGATACTGACTTTTTAAGACTTTTTTTCTGGTGACCACAATGTTTCAATGAACTCCCATGAAATGAAAACACGCAGCGACAGCTACGCCTATACTCTATTAATTTGGGGTTACACCAAGGTTGTCACCAAGGAGTCATTTGAACACCCTTAATTATGTATAACTTCAGGCCTTTATAACATTTAAATGGGGGAGTTAGATAAAAATGTGTCTTTTGTACAGTTGTCATTAATGGGAAATTAGCTAGCTGTAGAAAGTTTTTGTACCACGCTGTAAACGTGTGTATTTCTGCTGTAAAGTTAGACATTCTGACATGGGGGTCTATGGGGATTAACTTGTTCTTGGAGCCAGCCTCAAGTGGCCATTAGAGGAACTGCAGTTTTTGACACTATTTTCCAGCCCTGGAGGTTGCTGCCTGTTTATGACTAATCAGGCGGATGCACTGTCATCACAAGGACAGCCACAACACACACACATGTTGAGAGCTGAACCTAAGTGGATTCATTTTCAGTAAATGTTACAGCACCCCAGCCCCATTATTGGAGGCCTTTTCATCATTTTAATGAAAAGCAACATTCAGAATTCTCAATTTTAAAAGGCGCTGGTTTGACACTTCATATCATTACGAAGGTGGGTGCAGTTCTGATACTAAGAACATCTTATCATTAACTACAGATGAAGAATAACCAGCAAGTGCCACAAAGTGATTTGCCAGTGAGCCACTTCAGCTCGTGTGGAGTGGATGAATATTTTCGCCTCCACTTTTCTCCTAAATTTCCTGAAACCCCCAGTCAGCTCAGATGGACTACTTTGCATAAATGTCAAACCAAAAGTCAAATAAATGTATTTCATTCTGTAGCACAAAAAAATGTGCAAACAGAACACTTTTATGGCTGAGCTATGGGACTGTGAGCGGAGGACACATTTTCACCCATTTGATTTCTCCAGAGCTTTTTTCTGGCAGACACATCTCTCATAAACAGAGGGCGGATCAGGACAGGGCCATACCTAAAAAGGGCAGACATCTGAATGTTTCATGTGTTTAAGACCAGTGTGCTTTTAACACATTTCTATCTTTCTCTTATTACACAAATGTCCCATTACTTTGGCTAACAAAATTATTCATGATGAACAGCGAGTAGGTTCGTGTTACTTGGTTTTTACTAAGTAATACCTAAATGTCTCCTTTTTATAAATGTCCTGGATTCTCTTTTAGCGTCCTTTAAAATTTCAAAGTGCTCAGTGCAAGTGGCAGAGCTTTATGATGACTGTGTGCACTTTTCACTCAAAGAAAATTCTCCACTAGCTTTAGCACTCTGTCAGTTTTTGCATTTAAACCCTGTGTCCAGCTGGCAGGCTGCTCTGTGATGTATGCTGATTAAAGCTGACAACGCGGAAGTTATTAATTGTGAAATATTATAAATCACATGAATATTCAAACTGTGTTAATAATAAATGAGAACTGAATAGTCTGCTTTCCAATCATGATAGCCTGTGTGAAAGCCAACAAACAAACAAGCACACACACACACACACACACACACACACACACACACACACACACACACACACAGAAATAAATCACCTGTCTCTGTTTTTCATAATAACTATAATGGTGCTTTTTCCATGTATGTGTCTTACCAAACGGACAAATAAGGCCATTTCCAGAGTATTAGCTCTCCTCCTAATCCCTCTGGATAATTACCTTCTTATGCACCAAACTCTGTGGACATGTTGTCCCCATCACACACCTTGGATCAGCTGTAATTTAGCTGTAGAATCAACAGAAGCATAAAAATGGTCTGAAAAAAAATCTGCAGCATTTGATATAAACTGAATGAATTACCATTTACATTGGCTGTGCAGTTGTGTCAAATAGTGTTTCCCTCCTGTTAAAATGTGCAGCGCAGTTATTTGAAAGGAAAGGTTTGGTTCACATGTAGAGGGAAACACATATACTGTATACGGAAAAACCATCTTTAATGCAACTCTGACGCTCATGTTCATGTCCGTTCAGTTTAATTTTCACCAAAAACATGAGCACATTCAGTTGACATATTCTTTTAGCACATCTGTGCGCAACACTACTAGCAGTTCTGTGAGGCTGTACTGCAGCTTTGAGCCAACTGCTAATGTCAGCATGCTAACACGCTTACAGTGACAACATGCTGGTATATAGCAGGTCACCATAGTTTAGCGTGTTAGCATGCTAACAACACCAACTAATCAGCAGCAAGCACAAAGTACAGCTGAGGCCGATGAGCCTGTGATTCGTTTTGCAGGTATTTGACCTTATTTTAGTTTTAAAATACTATAAACCTAGCCTGGAAATCCAGACCCAAATCTAGAAAGATTTAGGGTCTGGCCATGAGTAATGAAAATGGCCCAACTTGAGGGGCGGCACCAAGCATGCATTTGAAAATATCACTGCACGCAA
>NC_065527.1:4807424-4861006 GCF_006386435.1 Epinephelus moara
GGCATGGGTAATGAGCATCATTACTGATTGCCAGAGTGACTCGCTGAGCAAATTCAAATTGTGCTCTCGCGAGAACTCTGGATTTCCAGGGTTCCATAAACCATGACTATCGGAACCAAATTTCATGACAATCTATCCAGTAGTTGTTGAGATAAACTGATGACTGACATGTCAGCAAAGGCGTAGGTTTTGTTCATACAGATTTATAACAATATCGATATTGGATTCCAAGATGACGCCAATTCATTCCAATGGAGTTGCTTGCTTGGCCCATAACCAAAAATGTTCTTAGCTTGCAGCTTTACTTCTGCAGTATGTGGCCCATTTAATTAGTGCAGGAGTGTTTCTCCCACTATCCCTGCCTGCAAATTCCTGCTTGTGTCATAGACTTCACATTGTGATGACATCATGGATTTTAAAATCACTTGTCTTTAGTCCAGGTAAGTTTTACAAATATAAGAGCGGTGTTTGCGTCCTGTAAGATTATGAAGCCAAACCCAGTTCTTTTTTCCTGAACCCAACCATGTGTGTTAGTTGTTGGGGGGGAAATACATCAATTTGCAGTGTTGTACCAGCATAAGAATAAAAGTTAAGGCGGTGAAAGTCCCAGGGGGGGTGGGTGGGAGTGGTGGTGGATGGGTCCAACAAACAGACTTTCACCCAGGTGAGTGGTGTTCACGTCCTGTAAGATTTTACAGCCAAAGCCTGTTCTTTTTTCCTAAACCTAACCATGTGTGTTTGTTGTTGAAGGGAAAGAATGTCAAATTTGCAGTGTTGTACCAACAAAGTGCATTTATTTTGAAAGAGACTGTATGTAAACTGTAAATTTCCTGTGAAAACAGAAGTGTATTTTGAAAGAAGACAATGCTGAACTTGACACAGCAACCCAGAACATCAACAAACAATGCACCCAGGGTACCTTTCACGTCGTATCTGGACGTGGAAAATCCATGACCAATAAATGACCAATCAATATGTGATGAGGTCGGAGTGAGAACGTGTTGTTTTTTTTAAAATGGTGGCTTATGGAGAAAAGGCTTTTTGGGCCACACTGGTGTATTTATAATATGTCTATACTGCGTTCTCTTGTATGCTACGTATCAGCATATAGACAGCTGATACCAATATATCTGTACTATATCAGCTGTTGTCCTGACCAAGCCAGTCTATCTGTATAGCTGTACTGAGGATCATGTAAAACAGGAGTACACTTTAAGGGTACAATGACACAGATGTTGACATATGACAGCGAGTTGTTGTTGCTATGTTATAGCTTTCACTAGAGTGGCTGGATAATGACGTATATACTGTGGCTTTGAACCATCAAAGTTTGTGTTTCTTCTGACTGTCTCTGTTCAGCAGACTAACTTGTTATGAGATTCTCAGCTGAAGGCTTGTGTTTGGGGCATATTTATTTTGCCTCCTGCATCCTGTCCTCTAGATAAATGTAGAGCACAGAGTGGGAGGCCGTCTTTGTTTTGATTTGGATTCGTCACTCTCTGCTGTGCCTGCAGGGGGTGCTATTTTACATAAATCTTACATAATCTACCTTTGAGCTGAAAAGTGGAATTTCTGGGGATTTCTTTCAGCGACAAAATATCAGCTCGAAGTGCAGGTCTTATCCTCTGGAGAAGACAGTTTTTAATATTTAGCAGGAAACATATTTTCCATTTTCTGTCAGCAATCTCTGTTTGGCATGCCATACCTTCCTGGAGCTCATATATTATGAGTCAACTTATCCCTCAGTGTACTCTAAATAAGAAGGGTGCTTTTAGGGTGCTTCAAAGGTTTTTTCGCTGGGCTCTGAAGGTTCCAAGAGGAACCCTCTGAGGCTGCTCTCCGGTGTTTTGAAGTATTATTTGCCTCTCAGCTTACCTTTCCACCCACATTAACTTTTAATACAGCTCCAAAAGGCACCGGAAATACTTTTTAAATGTAAAGTCTACTCTTCGTTTGGTCCCGGGCAGCCCTGGCCTCACAGTGATGCATGCTGGTGATGGCAGTCTGACATAAAATTTGTACCTCCTCTGTGTTTTAGGCCCTTGTCAGAAATTATGTCCCTCTAAAATATTAACCACAATGATGTTTACTGGGATTGTACATTATGAATCAGCCTGAGAGGTGAGTAAACTGGATTCTGCAGATGAAACATTGTGCAGCCCTGCCACCAGTATACACATCACTTCAAACCACTCGAGTGTGCAGTCATGCACATCCCATACCACTGATCAATACACAGTCATGAGCACAAGGGACCCTTTGACCGGCTTTGATCACGGTACAGTATTTGTGATCATGTCTCATGTGTGTAAAAATACAGGATCAAAACAGCAGTGTGTCTCTGTGTATCGTTAATGTGTGCTTTGTGCCCGGCGGCGACAGGGATATTTGAGAGGTTCTGATGGATGCAAACACTGACTGTTCATTAGTTATTCAGTCTGTATTAATGAGAAAATGGAGAAGCAATTTATTTTTTGGCCGAGTTAATTAATCAATTAGCTTTTAGTTTCTCTTTCTCTGAAATTAAAGATGAAAAGGTTGAGTCTTGATGAATGTTGCTTTTTCCTCAATATCCGACTTCTCTGTTGATTAGTATGATTAGCAGCACTTTATAAAGTATGGTTTTAATTGCGCTCTGCCTTTTAAAAAATGGAGAAGGCTGCTTATGAATCACCAACATGTTCTCACTCGACAAATACAGCAGCTTATTCAGTGACCAACACTTTAAACTATGATGCTCTAGGTACCACTGTAGCATCAGTTGTGGACATTCAGGGACAGTGTTTGATTTCTACTTGCAACTTGCACAGTGTCTTTCAAATAAACATCCGTGATCACAGGAAAGTAGGATTTGTCACCAAGTACCAAGCCCAGCGGGACTTGGCTTGGGTCGTCTGCTCAAGTCCCCATCCAGGCCAAGTATGGAATGTGGACTGGTAGCTGGAGAGGTGCCAGTTTGCCTCCTGGGCACGGCCAAGGTGCCTTTGAGCAAGGTACTGGACCCCCAACTGCTTGGGGCACCTGTCCAAGGCAGCCCCCTCACTCTGACATCCCTCCATTTAATGCATGTATAGGTCCTGTTTGTGCATGTGTGTGTATTTTGGGCCTGCGTGTGTATGAACAGAGTGAAAAAAATAATAATTTCTCCTCAGAAATTAATAAAGTATATCTTTTCTTCTTCTTGTTCAAAACTAATCTAGGTTTAAGCAACAAAACCACTTGGTTCGGTTGGAAAAAGATCATTGTTTGGGTTAACAAAAGTTACGTTTAGCAATTTAACAACTGTCATATGTGATGTATGTCAGGTGGCACGAATGTCTTGTGATGCTAATTTTATAACATACTGAAAAAAACCCTCGACCTGTTACATGGGACACAAAAACCAGTGTCCTGGGTGAAAGTCCTGTATTTGTTAGCTAAAAACCTGGTATGTCTCATACCAACCTGGTCTCACGCTAAAGTTGTCGAAATACAGTGTTTGGGTAGTGACTTGTGGCGTCAGACATTGTTGGAAATAGCCATCCTTTAACGTCGGCATGATACGCAGCCCTTTGCTGTTATAGTTTTACGGCGCTCAGTGGTGTCAGGAGGAAATGTGACAGAACAGAGTGAAAGTTAAGGCTGCGAAAGTCAGAGTAGGGAGGGCTGGAGGGGTGGTGGATGCAGAACTTGACACCACGTTCCAGAATGTCAACAACCAACACACCCAGGGTACCTTGCACATCGTATCTGACCAAACGTTGATATGTGATGAGGTCAGAGTGAGAACGTGTTGCTCATACAGACCCTAGACAGTGCTTTGTGTTGTGTGTCGGAATCAGATGCTGACTTCCACTGACCAAGCTGTCACATTTGATGCCCTGAGAGTGAGAACAGGTGACTGGACAAGTTTGGAGATATTCTTTATTTTTCTCACAGTCACCACATCCTATGAAAAGACAAAAACCAATAATGAGCTGCCCCTTGTGTTTTTGCTTTCTATACAAGCCAACCAGAGCACCTTATTGATGTGGCCACAATTAATGATAGCTACTCAGACTACAACACAGCTGACCAAGGCAGGAATTTTACCTGCAGACACAGCTGCCATGTTCCTCTGACTGACCTCGACGTCCTTCTGAAAATTGCATGCCCACTGGCAAGGCCGCATTAAAGTACCACTGGCCGCGGGGCTACAACATTTTCAAGGGCCTCCCAAGTCCCCCAAGCACCACAACAACTCAACTACTGCGCCATCCAACCTGCACAAACATCAGCCAATAATGCATCAACAGTCACTCATGGCTGCCATTAAATTTTATGACTGTTGTGGCACTGAATACAGTCGTATAATAATTATTACAAGGGCACAGTGAAGCAAACGTGTTTGCAGTTCACGTGGTGTTTTATTTTTCTCATTTGGTGGCCGGAGGGATGCTTCAGTTTCATCCTCTCATCGAAGCTGGAGACAATGAGACTTGCTTTTGACGCAAAGGGTGAGGCGGGGCCATTGGGTTTTTTGTGGTGGCCAATGCAACTTGCATAGTGAGCATGTAGGGCCGCCTGTTTCTGCATATATGATACAGAAATTGCATCACCAAAAGGTACAGGCCAGTGTTCTCTCAATTTATGCTACCCTATTGAAAAGCATAATTCGATCGACCAAAATCCCTTATTAAAGCTCCCACTACAGAATCAATGTATTTTACACCACTACTCCCTCCACGGGTTCTTTCAAGCCATCAGGCCTCAGGCGTTGAGCACCCTTAAGCATGCGCATTATAATTGCGGTGCCCATTGGACGCTGTGGCCTTGGTTCCCCACTCTCTGCCTGTTTTCTTATTTTCTTTTCCCCGCCCTGCTCCTCTCTTAATTGGTCAACAATAATGTCATAAACCCATGAGGTGTGACCAATGAAAGTGTGAAAGAGCTTTTATTTTGGCATTTCTGATGAGGGTGGGGAAAGTGACAGTACTGCCGTTTCCCAATACACAATTGTTACTGCGCATGTCGCCTATAAGCAGAGATAAGAAGGAAGTGAGGTGGCTCACTCATCAGCTCCCTCCATCATCAGTGTGTCTAATTCAGAATGTGATCAGGTTTGTTGATGCTATTATTTAATTTTATTGACTATTTAAGGAACAACCCAATGTATAAATCCTAAATATGGCAAAATATATAAACAACATGCAGTGTATATGTCTGTATCACAGATACATGCTTATGTATGTGATGTAAATATAAGTCACTGTGATATAGCTCATCAGACTGCATCAAGAAGACATTAAAACTTGTTATGAAAAGTCTTAATAGAATTCTGGAAAAATAAATCTTTTGAAAAAAGTTCTGGTACACTGTTAATTAAAAAAGTTTAAGTGTTTGTGGGAATGGATTTCTCAGCATGTGAAATAGACCTTCAACAATTCATAATTTTTCAATCCATTGTCAACTGTTAAATTAATCGCCAACTAATTTGGGAAGTGATCGAGCAGTTTGAGTAAAGAAAAGGGTGAAACTAATCTGATTCCAGCTTCTTAAATTTCTGATTTCTGTACTATTCTATGACAGTAAAGTGAACATTTTTGGGTTGTGGACAAAACAAATAGACATTTAAGGACATCATCTTGGGCTTTGTGAAACACTGATCACCACTGTTCACGTTTTCTTTTACATTTATAGACCAAACAACAATTAATCGAGCTTGGGATGTCATCCGGTAATTAGTTAAATGTCCAAAATATTTTTGACTGGTTACACGCGTCAGCCTTTTTGTTTTTGCTATTCTTTAGGTTATTGCACTGTGCTCCAGATAGGTCTTATAATGCCATCCCAACCCAACAGCATTGCCATGAGAAACATTGTGCCTTCTTTCCAGTCTCCCCCACATCACCCTGGGGAGTAAGTGGCTCAATTTTGAGCTGAAGTCCCTCCTTAGCATTGTTAAACACCGTTAGCTCCGTTGGTGGCGTTTGCAGTGTCAGTAGCCTACAGCTAGTGGTGCAAACATAGTAAGCAGTGCGAAGGGGGTTTTGTGGCTCAAAATGAAGCCGGGGTTACCTGGGGAGACACATAGAGTGGCCACCATGTTCCTGCAGTAACACTGCCCCATGTACGGGATGGCATTGCTATATATAATAGCCAAATTGACAAATAGAGGCCCTGCAAGCTAGCTCCCACCCGACCCAGGTCATGCACAGTGCAGAGTTGCCAAGAGTAATGTTAGCTAACCAGAGGAGACCATTGGGAAGTGTACGCTGTGTTTCACATGTCACCAGGCAAGACATTTAAACCACAAAACATTAAAGTTTCACCGACTCTAAATCGCTAGCACTTTGAAATGCGGGGCGAAAGCTCACTGAGTCAAAGCAGCGTCAGGCTTAAAGGAAAGGCCTCTTGTATTTCACGTTATTTTGTTTTTTTCCCCAAGGCACACCCCTACAGGTTTTTATCTTATGGTCTTGATGCCTGGCATGTGACCTTTGTGTCCTTAAAATATTGCCCTGATGCAGGCCAAGAGCTTCACCCCTAAAATGACATAATTCCAGGGCCTGCAGACGATCTGGATCTGTCTTGAATTGTTTTGTCAAACTATTTTCAAAGTCAAGAAAAAACTCTGACACCTGCGCAGTAGGTTGGTTTATGAATTTAAACAAATGACCAATACTCTTGCGTACTTTTGCGTTGGGGACAGCTTCATTTAGTATTTCCTGTTGGAGTGGGACGTGTCGTGTTTTTATTGTAGAGATTATAATCAACAACCTCAGAGTCAATCACAGAAAAAGAGATTAATCAAATGTGAGGATTTTAAAGGAACCTGATGGGAGCAGGAGGTGCTGATAGATAAGCACATGTGTATTAGAGGCTTTAATTTATTCACCACGCGAGGCGAATATGTTGCACTTTGCAGAGATCTACTCTTTTTTTCCTGCAATAAAATAAACGAATGGCATTCTTTTCATTCAGTCGACCCCATACATCCTGTGAATGTCAATGCTGGCCTGATTCCATCAAGGTCAATGTATTAATTGTCACAGTTATTATTATATATCATGAAAAGCAACTCACCCTCGGGTCACGTTTCAATGGGAGACCATCTTTCACGAGGGGGAGGTGAGAATATCAGCGCCGCGCAGTCGGGAAGAGCGAGACTGACTGGTGATTTTCATTTTGCTTACTTTCATCACATTTTCCACGGAGCCCTTTGATGCACTCAGGAGGCAGTGGAAGCAATAAAATAAGTTCATTCAAATGTGTAGATAGCAAAGTGAAATGGCCAGGATGGATACAGGAGATCAGTAGCCACTAGAGATAAGGAAAAACTCAATAATAGTGGTATTATCCCTTAAGCTGATTACTAGCCCCTATGAGATGGCGAGGCCTAATCTGACAACGAGATTGCGCGTGTTTACTTGGATGATGGGAAAGTTATAGGTGTGATTCACATCTTTACTGGCGCCAACAGAGAGACATTTTTCTTTTCTCAGAGCTCGGGTCATTTGATTACCTGGAGGTGAGGATCTGTCCGTTTCATTTCCTTTGCTCTGTGTTCTTTTCTGCAGCTCAGCTCTGATGGCAACATCTGTGGCACGAGCTTCACAGACAAATTTAGCTGTTTGATCAATGAAAATGAAAACTACACAGTTTGAAAGCCACACCAGGCACTAGTTTGTGCTTCCATTTGTGAGAAATGAGATGAAGTCGGTTACGCTGTGAAGCTCAGCGGGTGAGTTCAGCACAACAGTGAATCAAAGGTGGAGTAACACCACCAGCTGCAAATTCGACTCGTCACTCGGCCAATGCAAGTTTAATAGTGAAAACTGGACTAACAGTGTTGTCCATACGGCTTGTCTCTATACCTCCTGCATTAACATGGGAATTTAGAAGTGTAAATGCTTGTTCAACTCTTTAGATCCTCTACAGTCGAACTTAAGTTAAAACGATGAAAGAACTTAAAGTTGGAGAAGGTTGAAAAAAACTACAAAAAAACGTAGCAGAATTTAAAAACACACCCCCTCCTGCAGCTCTCCCTTCTCTGTGCTAAGCCCCTCCCACACACAATCGTTCTCTGTCTTTCTGTTTATCAGACCACAAACAAGACAAGAGCTAGCTAGCTAGTCACCCCACAGTCCCTCCACCATACATCCCACCGCTGTGGGCTGCTTTGCCTGGAGGAGAACGGGATGCAGCCCGGGAGATAAACCTTTGGTCAGCAGCTGTAGCAGCAGAAAAGCCTCACTGTCACAGTGGTCTGGTGCTTGGTCAGTGACTTCTGGTGTCAGACACCAATGAAAAAAGCTGTCCTTTCACGTTAGCATGATACACAACCAGTCGCCATCGTTTAACGGTGCTTGTCTGCATCAGGGGAACCATGGCGGGACCACAAGGGATGTTAGGTGGTGGAAGTCTGAGTAGGGTGGGTGGGGCCAACAACCATCGACTTTCACCTGGGAGGCCAGTGTTCGCGTCCCGTAAGATTTTAAAGCCAAACCCTGTTCTTTTTTTCTAGACCTAACCATGTGTGTGTGTTGGCTAAACGTAACCGTGTGCGTTTGTTGTTGAAGGAAAAAAATTTCACGGTGTTGTAACGACATTTATTTTGAAAAAGACTGTATGCAAACTGTACATTTCCTCTGAAAACAGAAGTGTATTTCGAAAGAAGACAATGCATGTGACAGGCTGAAGGTGACACAGCGTCCAAGAACGACACCCAGGGTACCTTGCACGTCCGTCGTACCATGACATGGAAAGTCCATGACCAAATGTCTATATGTAATGAGGTCAGAGTGAGAATGTGTTGGGCCAGCAGCAACAGAGTTTGCTGATCCAGCAGGGATTCGGGGCTGTCTTGTCCCCCGCAGCTGGGGTTTGAGCTGGCTGCATTCAGGTTGCTGCGGCTGCTGATTGGGGGTCAGTCTCCAGTGCTTCTGCCCGATCTCCTCCTAGCAAGGTGGTCTGCAGTGGTGCTGAGTGTGGTGGAGGCCATTGCTATAGTTACCTATAACTATAAGAAGCATTTTCTCTCCATCCCTGAAACATTTTAGCAGTATTCACATATATTTTGCTTTATTTGTTGTCAGATTCGTCCTCATTTTCTGGGTTGCTTTGCAGTGTAGGCAGCAGTTGCCAGTGCTGGAAGAGCAACTTTCTCTGCAGGACTCTTCACCACTGAATCAGACTTCCTCTGAGGGGATGTGCATCGGCCTGTTACTGGCCAAAGTCTGCCAGCTAGAGAAGATAAAACAGAGCCAAGGGAAGGTGCATAGGTCTAGTTTCTCTTAGTCCACTTGAATAACAATATGCTCAAAGTCTGTTGTGCCTAAAAGCCTAAAAGAGTGGTGCAGAGATGTTTTTATGTAGCAAATACAGAAGTTTGAATCTGAGTGCACTGAAAGCAAAGCCCCCTGAGATGTTGCATCTCATTCTCAAGGGAGGTCCTCTCAACACAAATACAAAACACAAACATACAGACAAAACTGCATACATAACAAACATACTGTCATGATCCTGGGATTTGGTTTCATATTCTGTTATCTTGTGGACTTTGTCTCTGAGTTTTCTGCCTGTGTTCCTTGTTTCATGTTGTTTAGCTCATGTTTAATCTGCTTCCTGTTTTATTTTGTAGCTTCTCTCCTCATGTGTCGTGTCTGGTTTTACTTCCTGTCTTTGTGTGTTTTCCCGCCTGTTTTCTGTCACACCTGTCTCGTTAGTCCCTCCCTGTTCCCAGAGTCTTCCCTTCACACCTCTCCTGTATTAGTCTTGTGTGCTCCACCCTTGTTGTCAGCCAATCCCTGTTTCACTCCTTTTGCCCATGACTTCCTCCTCCAGCTGTGTCTCGTCCTTGTGATTAGTCTTCTGTGTGTTTCCCTTTATCCTTTGTCAGTCGGTCTGCGTACCTTCTGTCTTCATCTTTCCTGCCATCATCATGCATCCTGGTTGGTTTTAGATTGGATTTTTCTTCTGCTCCCAGATGTTTTTTTGAGTTGCCTGCCTTTATTTGGAGAGTCCTTCATCAGCTACATTAAAGCTCACCTTTTGTTCAAAACTTAAACCTGCCTTTTGAATCTGCATTTGGGTCGTTTTCTGAACTAACACCATAACACATACACTACAAATACACAGATACAGACATCTCGCCCAGCATCTCCCACCCACACCCACCACCCTCAGCTGTTGTACAATAAAATTGGAAGTGGATATATCGTGACCTCGGATAGTTACAGAGCAGTTTTCAGTACGACAACTTAAAAACATGAGCAACTTATTTTGAGATGTGAACATAAAGCAGAACAAGGTACAAGATCTTGAGAAAAGACAAAGATTATTCTGGTCTTCCTCTTTACTTGAGATCTGTTATCTCTTTCTGCTGCTTCAGGACTTCTTTATAATATAAAGTTTATAATAAGATAATGTCACCTTGACACAAGGCCAAAAAGCCAATGGGATTTTTCCATTGGATTATGGTTTACTACAGAAAATAAGCTCTGTGGCAAAGAACACTGATACTTACAAGTTTTTTTTTAAGCAAGGTACAGTAATCTGACTTTTGATGCATAAATGAAATTTGCAGTAGTAAAAAAAGTCATAGGTTAAGGCTATAAACCAACTACAAGTGTGATGACGTTCTATAGTTTAATTTAGCCACTTCTTAGCAGCTGTCTTAAAGGCTTTAAAATTTACAAGTGGGGCATTTACTGACGTATTTTATGTCGTAGAATAAAATGCGAAAGACAGACCACAGACCTTATTTCAGGCATCTAAGCAAAAACCCAATTCAAAGCAACCTGTTGACTTTAAGACGAGGAAACCCCAAGTGCTAAAATGCTAACTCATACCCAGGTTTTAGGACTCATTCCTGTGGCACCCTGTGGCGCCCAAATAATACTGTCTACCCTGGCTTTACATAACAATGTCTAGCGCTCATTAATCTCCAAAATAACAAAGCATATCAAAGTCATTCCCATAAATCAAAGCTCACACTAATTTATCTTCTGTATAAAACTGAACTAGATCCAGTCATGCTTCACAATGCAGCTTGTAAATTACAGTCTCTTTGTTACTGCTAAAAAACACCAACAACATTCTTACTGGTACCAGCACAATATGTGAACATTGGGAAGTAGGACAGCAGAGGCCTGCACTGTGAAGCCAGTTCAACTTACCCAGGATATCTTCTTGTTATCTGGCTTGACTAACCCTAACGTTGGCTGTCTGGATAACCAGTACTACAAAGCTGGTTATCAACTAGTTCAGTCAACTCTGGGTTTTCCTATCCAGCCACGAACGCGTTCATGTGAAAGAGACAGGGGTGTTTTACAAGTGACATCGTCCGAGTCATGAATGAAGTACTTCATACGGTATGAGATGAAACTGTACTGAAAGTGTGTGTGACTGCAAGACAGTAAAATGTCAGTGGCGTGGGATGTAAACGATGCTCTGTAATCTTAAAACCGAAAGTTTAGAAACACTGAAGATACTATCCATTGGCCGAGAGTTAAATTACATGAAGGTGTCACTAAGCTATATGTGACAATAGTATAAAGAGTATTTTTTGCTATTTAGTTGGACGATGATGAAACTACTCTGAATATGTCACATAAACACTTTAAAGTAACATCAGACTGTTTCTGCTGCTGAAGTAAAGGATGGAAAAGTAGTTAATGACTGATGACGTATATGTTGCATTTATAATAACTGGAGCCAATTAACAGTGTGTGAGTTATTTTTGTAATAAAATATTATCTGTTTTCCCAGGTCACATGACACAGGTGTCTCGTGTTATTTTGAGCTGCAGTGACAGAATCAGGGTGTAATATAACAGCACTATCACTGCGACTAAAATAAACTTTGCACAAGTTAAAATCCTGCTAAAATCACGTTTAGTCTTGTTAATCATCTCTCCATATGTTAGAAGCTTTGTTTTAAAACCAGTGGAAACAGAGCCCTGTAACTAAGAAGTGATTCTGCTGACCTGTAAAGACAAATAGGCTCCTCTAGTTTACCCATCACTCCGGACTTTTGTCCATGGATACTCTTTTCTTCAATGATCTGATCGGTCAGAGGTCGGGGTGTTGACAGGCTGTGATCCGACACTCTGAAGTTAAGCTGCTCCGGAGCAGGTTAGCTGTTCAGCATCAGTTACCACGGTGATTTATCCCGGTAAAAAGAGAACCAGCTTTGTAGCCCTGAAAACCCAGAGTTGACCCAGAAGTTACCTCGCTGACTCCAAATCCTGCTTCATAGTGCAGGCCTCAGGTTAGGAAATGAGGTGGTAACATAAGAAAATGTATAGAAATAAATTGCCCTGGAAGATTTTTTAAAAAAAAGTAACTTCAAACACAGATATAAAAAATATAATATTACTGCACTACGGTGCAGAAAGCTGATTTTGACAAAGGTGTATTTCTAAGCAGACTGTCAGGAATGGCCTTCGTTTGTTTGTGCCCAGAATAAACACATAAAAGCAGTCATGTTAATTACTTTTGGTGTTTTGACTAATTGCAATTTTGTTTGAGAGTTTCCAAAATTAAAGTGCATTATCAACTACTTTCATCCTGCATAATTACCTAATGTTTTGGCTTATTGTAATAAGGGATCCTGTGTTGAAATCTAATCGTAAAAGCGTTATTATTTTAGACCACAGTGTGTTCACAGCGTGCACAGTCCCAATTAGTTTTTTTTTTAAACAAATGACCACAAAGTGAAACTAATTAGGTATTTATGCAGTGTTGTAAAACTAAAGATAAATGCTGGACATTCACCCAGTGCTGTGATGGACTAATGTGGACACAGAGTGCTGAAGCTGCTGCTGCTGTGTTACTAACGGGCTGCTCTCACTATGCAGGCGGTGTAGACAATGTGTGACAGGTTGATCCAGGCATGTTCACCAGTCTGCTGCTCTGACATTCTCTTTTAATTAGAAACACTGTTTTCCCTCTCTATTTATTCCCCATTGCTTTTATTGTTAGCTGTGGAGTTAAATCAGTGGAAATACATTATCCTTAATTTATCAGATAA
The DNA here is from genome assembly GCF_006386435.1 of Epinephelus moara. Taxonomy (NCBI): domain Eukaryota; kingdom Metazoa; phylum Chordata; class Actinopteri; order Perciformes; family Serranidae; genus Epinephelus; species Epinephelus moara. The sequence continues at coordinate 4,820,418 of NC_065527.1, forward strand.
TAGTAAACATGGTGAAAGTGTTGAGTTTGTATTAACTGCAGCGAGAAAACAACAGGATATTAAAACAGAAGCATTTTAGAACAGGTGAACGGGCCTGTTGATAAAATAAGATAACATGTAAAACAATAAGATCTACTTGATAAAAGTCTGTTTTAAATCAAGACCTGTTGTCTCTGACGTTAAGATGAGAGAAATAAATGGTGGGCAGTATTTCAGAATTTATGGTATTTAATCTACCGCAAAGCTACATCATTATACCCCAGTTTTTTTTAAGTAAATTTAGTTTAAAAATATAAACCATAACTATTAACATTTTTATTACTTCCTCAAGCAGTGGTGGCCATAACACATTTGGTGCCCTTGGCTCAGCAGTCAAAGTACTGCATGTTTATTACCAAAATGCAAATAAACATTGTGCTAACAATAAAAAATAAGATAAAAATATGTGCTAATTTGCTTTCAGTAATGTGTTGTACTTCAATTACCATAAAAAAAATACAAATTAACTTGTTCAGAAGAATATACAATAAGATAATACAATAAAAATAATAATAATAACATTTTATAATAAAATAATAATAAAATGTACAAATTAATTAATTAAACTAGGGATGGACGGATTTGAAATGTCACTGATGGCCAATAACAATGTTTTCATATTGGTGTTTCTTTTTTGTTGCTGTTGTTATTTATTAATTTTTTGTTTCCAGAGAAACAGAAATCTACACTACAAAAAAATAAATGAACAGTTTGAAAGTCATTCAGTTTCTTCGTTACACTTCACACGTTTGAATGAGCACAAATTCAATTAAATTAATTTCCGAAACAACCTTTAACATAACCTTCTTTCACATGAAAAACATCTTTTAAAAAAAGCTTTTTACTATAGATATTACATCATAATTTACTTCTCTAATATATATTTTGTAGTGCCATGAAAACATCTACAAATTTCTCCTTCAAACAGCTGATTTATTCAAGTTTCCAAAAGCTACATTTTACAAAATTACATTGAACATATCATGAGAATGTTATCATTTACCTTCACTCAATAGTAATTTTTACTGAATAGAGCTTAAACGCTTCACAATGTAAATCAGTGCAACCTCCCTGAGCTGTTTGTTGCAGCCACCGGCTGCATAGAGGTAGCGATAACTAGCTGCTAACTGCTAACAGCTAATTTAATAAGCTTTCCTCCTGCTGATTTCAACACGGATTTCCTTTCTCTCCACATCCACTCCTCTCAGTAGTTTAGCAGTACTTGGGTTGGCACCAGAGAGCTTTTGTCGTTTTAACATGATAATGATACAGCGTGTTTCCGGGTTCACCTGACTTTGGATAACTCGCCCATCTCCCCCAGAGAGCAGGTAAAGTGTAACGAGCTGGGGCGGCAGGAACCCAGAAAAAAAAAGCCTCTCTATTATTTAGTAGGCTTTGCTATGTAGTTACGTTGTTGTGGTTTTATGTAATATTTCAAAAATAATTGTAGTAATAGTAGGAAAAAATATTTTATGTGGCGCCCCCTATGGATGACGGTGCCCTTAGCATTCGCCTACACTGCCTACACTGCCCTCAAGTCATGTTTTGTTCCCTAGTAAAATTACCCCAGTCATTTAGATGGTACCCTGTGTAAAAAAGAAAAGTACATTATACTGTATATGTAAAATATGGACATATTCCTTAAATTGACAGTATTTTTTAAAGCATTTTGTCATTAGCTCTGATTCACTGAATGTTTTAGGTGCAGCACTGGGTACATGGTAATGAAAAATGTTTCCACAGGTTCATCTTAATAATCCAGGTATCCCATAATGCCCCACACTGATAGTGTCATTTTCTTCTGTATCCTTCATCATCTCTTCTTTGCTTTCATCTACATTGTTTTACTGGTGCCATTAGTATTTTATGGTACATCTCTTAAGTACACCGAAATGACACTGTAATTTGTGGCTCTTAATATAAACCGTTGGTCCTAAATACTTTAATTAAACCGGGGCTTCACACATTTTACATATGCTATTATTTAAAAGGCTGGGATTAAAAGAGGAAAATAAGATGATTTCCAAGTCCGTTGACGCAGCCTGAAACACAATGAAAAGTGTAATCACAGACTGGACGTAATACAGCAGCAGGATCTGGCCAAGATCAGGAGGTTCCTCTGAGATGAATGACTGTGCAGAGAGAAGCCCATCGGGGAAGCAAAGAGGCCAGCAGCAATATTAACAACTGCAGAACACACTGTGTGCTCGAGTCTTTGCCGCTTCGTGGATATTGCATGTTTGCAAGGTTTCTGGGCTGTGTGGTCAGGTGGCGAGACAAACACCACTTTCCACTAAAAATAAAATTCAGTTCATCTTAATTATGCAAGACGGTGCACTCGGTGTCTCGAAATGACGCAGAAAGGCGTCTGAGGGTCAGACTAGTTTGAAGTCTGTGGTCTTAATGCTGAAAGATTTGATGAGGAGCCAATACTGCAATTTAAATTCTGATTATTTTCTATAGTCTACTGTATTATTCTATTACTGCATTATACTCCGGGGCTGTATCTGTGGTGAACTTATTAAAAATGATAAATTTGTGCTAATCAAAATGGCAAATCTATCTATCCATAATAATAGAATCAGTTAGTCAAAGAATTTTTTTTTTTTAAATAAATGAATAAATAAAATAGTTTAGAAAGGTTACGTTATTAATCTGTGGTACACCATTAATCAGTTATTACAGTGATATTCAAAAGTGGTGTTACATTTATTGATAGTGACTGCTGATAAGTTGCTGCTTCAGCTAACGTTAGCTTTGCAGACACCTGAGTCAGACTGCTGCACCGTGTGTAAAACCAAATGATGTGATCACTGAAATATTTAGAGGAGAATATTAATGTCATTCTTCTGTCTGTGTGATAAATATGAAACTACAGCCAGCAGCATTTTAGCTTAGCTTAGCTTCAAGACTGGAAACAGGTGAAACAGCTAGCCTGCTCTGTCCTAAGGTAACGAGTTTGCCTACCAGCACCTCTAATGCTGTCTAACAAACATGTTACAAAAGGCATGTTGTGTTTTTATAGGTGGTTATACCTTATGTCGGACTGTTTCTTTTCCAGACAACAGCCAACAGATAATTTTTTTGTTGTTTCACCAACTTGCATAATTAACCTTAAAGGTCCAGTGTGTAGCATTTAGGAGCATCTTAATATTCATAACTATGTTTTCATTAGCTTATAAATACCTGAACATAAGAATCGCCCTGTTTTCCTTACCTCATAATGAGCTGTTCACATCAGGCCCCCAGAAAGTGCGTAACACTTTGAAACCAATTTTCATAGTGGCCAAACAGTGGTACTGCAGTTTCCGAGGTCCATCAAATGATGCAATTAAGCCCGAACAGACTTTACCACAGACTTATATTGGGAAAGAGACATCCATAAATCAGTGGATACGTTTTTTTTTGAACATCACAACCCTCTGAAATGACTTGTTGCACTATCAAGATTAAATCCATTTGGGAATATTTGGAAAGTCTGAAAGAGCTGCAAGATTAAATTATTTTATTGCAATTCAAGTTAGCCGAGTGCTAAACTGGAAGTCGGCTGCTTGGGCACACTTAGTTTAGTTTATTTGACATACAAGAGGACAGAGTGCAATGACATTAACCATCGACAAGAAATGAAAATATGGTTGCGCCAGATTTAGCAAAACGCTAATTTCAATCTGTCGTCGAAGTAGACGAAATATATAAAAATAAAATTCAAGGTGCAATGCAGCCTACAGTAAATCCATGTGCCTAAGAAAATACAAGTAGTATGAACACACACAGCACAGTACAAAACACAATATAAAAACACAGCTTCATGCACCACTGACCAGCTTTTAACGGAATGAACTGGGGCCCCCAGTCATGCTGTATCCAAGTCTCTTAATACATCCATGGTTTATATCTACAAGCAAAGCAGGTCCTCTTCCAAAGAGTCTGCCACTTTGTTTCTACAGTGGCCTAGAACGGACAAATCAAACACTTGCTTTAGATAGAGCCATTCATGTTTTTGTGTTTTTGCATTAGCCATATAATTCTCCTACACGCTTGGTGCACCGAAGTAGTTTCAATTCTGCAAACTCTCCACTAGAGGCCACTAAATCCTTCACACTGTACCTTTAACTGAGTATGTATAACTGCAGCTGGAGCAGCTAAGTGAACCGCCCTCTAGCTACATTACTCGCTCTTAACCTACACGTCAGTCCACGATCAGCCCCATTCACTCCTTAACCCGGAAGTGGAAGTCCCGACAAAACTGTTAATCAGAATCAGAATCAGAATCAGAAATACTTTATTGATCCCCGAGGGGAAATTATTTATGTTACATTTATGTTTAAGTTAGTGATTAGCTAGCTATGAAGTATTAGGTTAGAAAAGAGGTGGTTAAGGTTATGATAGGGTCGTGGGAAGGCTACATCTCGTTACTTATAAAGTAAATCACATCAAATGCACAGGTGACAGTTTCCGTTACAGCAGGTGAAACCAACAGTTGCTGTTTAAAATTTCCTTTTGCTCCAGTACAGGTTGTTGAGACACTATCAGCTTGTTAATTATGTGATTCAAAATTTAAATTACTGCTTTTTAAAAATGGCTCTTTCACATTCACGATTTTGATATAAATACAGTTTATTGTTCAGCCCCGGGACTTATAGTCGAGGTCTGACACCACATTTCAAACACAATGAAAAGTGAAGAGATGTTAAACAAGGACACACGATGCCGCAGACACCAATCACCCTACACAGTTCAGCAGTGTTGCAAAGAGGAGCTGAGGGACGAGCCTGGATCAGTGTGTCATCTGTGGACATTTCAATGTCCCCTAATGACCTCTGAGGACACGGTCGTAGGAAAGTGACTGAATAAATGGATGGGCAAACAATTTATGAAAAAAAGAAAACAGAGCTACTGATAAAGCATTGCGAAATGATCCGGGGTAAGTAAACTGACCAGTAACCATTCAGTCACTGACACTGGTGTTCTTTAAGTGCTCTGGTGCTGTATCATGCTACAAGGCTGGACAGGGGCTCTGGTCAGGGTGGAGGGGAAGATGAATGGCCTCAAATACCAAGATATTTTGGGGGGAAAAAACAGCTGCCCTCTGGTACAAAAACACAACGCTCAAGTCAAAGAAGAATTCCATCTTTCAACTTGACAGCAAGGCAAAGCGCACGGCCAAATCAACCACCGGCTGAGACAAAAGCAGAATGTTCTTTCTGGATTTTTACATTTTCACAAACTCTGCGGACTGATCCGAAAGAGAAGAGTGCACAGAGAAAGAGCTCTCAGTCTCAAGAGAGGGATGGGGGACAAATCATGGATTCAGATGGACTCAGATGGTGGAAGCTTCTCCAAAAAGGTCATGCTTGTTATCAAAGCAATAAGTGCGGGGAGTTTTCATTTTCCATTTTTAATACATTGTCAGAAATTAGCTGCTTCTCATTTTCTTACCTTTCGCTCGCCACTTCAGCATATCCAAATGAAAATGGAAAAAAAAATCTAGTTTGATTTAATAGGTTTTCATGTCAGCCTTCAAGGCAATAAAAAGTAGAAAATTAAACAGAGCCTGTAGACTTCTGATATCCGTGTGTATCCACACACACGCCAGCCTGATGTACTTCCAATGCAGATTACAGAATTACTGAAGACAGTAATTATTCATAACCATTATAGAAGCCAACCAGCACGTGTGTGGTGCTCTGATGAAGACGTATGCCCATTCTGATGCGCTCAAGGACTTTCTTTGGAAGTTTTGGCAGAGACGCACAGAAAAACTGTTTGGTGAATTAAAAGAGCAACGATTAATTCTCAGTATTATTAGAAATAATAACTGTGAATGTATGTAGATATACAGTGTGTGGAAGTTCAGCTTTTTGGAGCGGTTTTTGGGAAATGTGCTTATTTCCTTTGTTTCTGACAGTGAAATTAGAGAGAAATCAATCCCATTTCTGCGCATTAAAGCAGCTATAATCAATATTTTCACTTCAACAACGAAACACATGACTACATGTAAGTGAAAAGGGGTCATTGGTTATGATTACCTGCAGTGAATTATCACAGGACTGCACTTCCCCTCAGCTCCATGGTGCGTTTTAGCACCTTTCAGCTCAGTGTTTGGGTTTTAAACCTGCAACTGTACTGTCTGCTTCACCCTCATCAGCTTTGGTTTCAGCTGCTGCAGGCAGCTCTTAAAAAAAGGTCTGAAGCTGAGCTGTTGCACTCGTCTTGAGACCACTTTTTTGAAGTCTTGCACTTGTCTTGGGCTCAGCTATTAAGGACTGGTCAAGTTATTTCCGGCTGCTGATTTGGGATCAATCTGCTCTGTCTGCATGCTCTCATCCACAAACACAGAGCGCTATAGCTCAGTTTAGTTTTCCATGTATCTTAACATTCGGCAAGCTATTTTAAACTGAACTGCTGCCTGAAAGAAACCAGCTCCTCCTCCTCTCTACCAGCGGCACCTGCAAGCTGGGAATCACCTCAGCAGCCGAGGAAAAACAGAGGACAAGAGGACGGACTGATACTGACTGATTTCTGTGTGCCTAATTCTGTCTAAACTTAGATGTCAGGTGTATTATTACCAGCCGTGACAACATTGCGACAGCTGGTGTTGTTTTCACCTCGTGAGCCCATGAGTGTATGCGTGTCATCATGGCAAAATGTGGTCCAGGTCACTACCAAAAAAGCCGTTTCAACTAAAGCCAGGTGCTTTTATGTCTCACTGTTTGTCTGTGGACAGACTTTTTCAACACCATAGTGCGACCGCAATCGTGTGAGATGCAGCCATAAAACTTTACAGGTGTGTAGTTGAGATCAAAATGAAGGCCAAGTCTTTGTTTTCTTTAGTTGTTGATTGCTACAAGAAGAGAAGGGTAGGTGTTATGAGCTATGGCTTCAGCCTACACCTTTTTCAGAAGTGCAGAAGTGTCTAAGTTATGCTAAATGACTTCATTGTAATGTTTTGCACTGTGTTATTTAAGTGCCTGTTGTTTTCTGTGAGAAACTGTGACTTAATTTACATGAATTTGTGGATTGATACATGATGTTCTTATGTCTATTTGCAGACTGAAATTATTTCTAACTTCAAAGTTCAAAGATAGGTGTGGTTCAAGCAAGCACACGAGAAGTAGAAAGGCAAAATTAAGTCGTTTATTGATGTATGGCAGCTGGAGTGATCCAATATTGTCTCTAGCGTATTTTATTCTATTGACATTTTAGAGTTGTTTCCAATGAGATATTAATGAGTTTTTATGGTGGCTTTGCTGATGTGAACATACTGTTGCTGCTCTCGGAACAGCATTTAGTTATATATAAAATACACATTCTAATCCTGTTTTAAGGAGTTTCAATAATATATTACCTTTTATGGTCTTGAGCATTAATCAATTTACTTAGTCTTGACTCAGACCTGGTCTTGAAGTCAATTAAGTTTGTCTTGACTACAGCCCCTGCTCTAAAGTTAAAAAGATACACCTAGCAGCACATATAAAGTTAATCAACACATTGTCTTTTAGTTGTTTAGAAACATAAAAACCTCAATTGTGTTGTCAGATAAGAATAATGCGTCTTTAGACATCTAAACTTTTTTGCATTCTCCCCCTGACTACAGTAAGAGCACTGCGCAGTTAAAAGACATTTTTCCGATTTACCGATGCTTTGTTCATAAAAAACACATTTTCCTGGACAAAGCAATAACAGCCTCTTTTCTCCTCCACTCCTGCCTGTGTGAAAATAAGCAGCTCATTATGTGGCTGGATCTCAAGTTTGGCTTGTCTCAGGTATTCTAAGTGCCCCGGCAGTTAAGCAAAGAGGAGTATTTACATTTCTCCCGCTCATTATTCCTGCTATGACCTCCAGAGCAAAATTAAGCTACACTCTGTAACTCCATGGGTCCAGTCAAGGAGAAGTCCTTTCCACAGAGCCGGGCTGCTGTTTTCCATAGTATGTTTAATTAATGAACTGTTATTAACGATGGTAGCAGTGGAGCATTAGGGAAAGTAATGATTCTACTGTCAGTAATTATAGCAGTGATAGGCCTGTTTATAATGATTAGTCTGTAAAGCAGTAATCTTTGTTATTCTTCGCAGCCTGTCTATTATTCCTTATATTTCTTAATTGTCATTTACTTTACTTATTACTTAATGCTTGGCTGATTGAATGTAAGCTGTTTACGCTAAAAATGACTCATGTTCTCTTGGGTAATGTATTATATATAGTTGTACTGTACATACTGTACATGTAGGCTGAAATCAGACAACATGCTGCCAAAGCTCTAGGCCTAAACACTTCCCGGCACCAACAACAAATCACACACATCCAGATCATTCTCAGCTCTGCTGTACAACGTTAACACATTCTGCCTCTGGCTGCCACACAACACAGCTACAAAGCATTTTAAAGCACCTCTATCTGCTCTATCCATCAAGATACAGTACATTGTCTAAACCCACTTTACATTTCAAATTCCCATTGTGATCAGAGAACAAAGGGACGACACATTTGGGAATTAGTGTGAACTTTAGATGCTGGAGCGGCAACACAAAACGACTCTATTGACTTTGTGGTGTGAAAAGACAAAGGTCTTTTGTCCTCCGGAGCACAGCGATGCAAGGCACTTTTTTTTATAAGAGGTTTGTTTGTGCCATACGCTGGGCACACCTGCCTGGCCTTTGAAAAGGACAAAACATTATGATTCCCATGGTGCTGGACCGGTTTGTTAAGATTTATGAGGGTCATGGGTGAATTTTCTCCCCCCGTGGAGACACAACACGACCCCTCAATCATGTACATGTGGAGGAATCTCACAGTATTCAGGTGACTGTGTGAGTTCCCGCCGCGAGTCTCCACTTCATTGTGAAAAGCAGCTGCACTATCTTCTGATTAAATCACTGCCTTTTCTTCGGCTCAGTGTTACAACTGCACTGAATAAAAGTCTGAGTGTGGATTCTATTTCAGCTGGAGTCGATTTTAACATTCATCTCACCGTAATTTGCAAAATAGACATGATTGTCCCATCATCCTTAATTTACCTAGAATAGACAGATGCTGAAACAAACACTAAAAGCCTTTCTGATACTCTTCATATGCACAGGCTGAACTTATTCTCCCCACATAACACAGGTAAACAAACTGTGCCGAGTGTTGATGTGCTGCCACCTCACATCCCCTGTGGTATTAGAAATCTGAAACAAAGAAGTGTGATGTACGATGACGCATGTATCAAAAGATTACACTAATTTCTCTCAACCTTTTTTTTTTTATGCCAGCTTTAAAAGGCTTGTTCGGCTACGTGGCGTGAAATAACCTTTAACTGCTGGTTTCTGCAGCTCCGCCATTTTAGCAAAGTTGGCCAGCACACTTGTCTTTTCTTCTCCTCTCCAACCTCCCCTCCCGCTCTCACTGCCTGTCTTCTTTTAAGAGGCCATACCCACATAATGCCAAGGCCGACGGTTTTGCTGGGAGCACCTGGTGAGTTAAAGGCTAGGCCAGGTGGTACACAGCTTTGACTGCCAATTAGAGCGGTGACCATGTGAGAGCTGCCCAAGATAACTTCTAATTAACAATGGACCTCCGAGGCATAACAATTAGCCTTTCCTTCAAATAAACCCACATGTCAAACCCACTGACAAAATCATTTTTTTTCCCTTTCAGTTGGCAAATAATACCCTACTGAAGACAGGCATGGCAACTAAAAAACATGCAGCAGGCAGTGGCGCTTCAAAGAGGGGGCCATGGCCCTCCTGATACAATTGCTGCCCCCCCCAAAGATATTACTGTCTGTAAGAGGCTGTGACGTGCTCATTTTTTAAGCTAGTGTGAAAGTTGTGGTATCTATTGAATCTAGACAACCTAAGGGATCCATTGGTATCAACAAATGCTGGCATAGCTTGTCAGGAAGGGGGGTAAATAACGCTCCAATGTTAGGCTAAATTTTGGCGAGGGAACACCTGGCGTGGCCGTTTTCAAACTGGTCTCTTGAACTCTCACCTCAAGATATCTGAGAGAAGATGGGCTCTATAGATTCCAGTATGACTCCCATGAACTTAAGAAGGCTTGTTCCTTGTAAATATTTTGTCCTCCTTTGAATTAAAGCTGTATATTTAGCTTTTTAGGGAAAAGGACGACCAGCCTACTTGAAGAATAATGAATTGTCAATTGTCACTGAACACATTAAAGCGATAGGTGAATTCCTGAAATTGAGTTACAGCTTTTGATGTATAAGTGAGTCATTGATGACGCTGGCGCAGCTATAGAGACAGAGCGCAACGCGTCATAATCTGAAAGCCGCGCCCCCAAAGGGGAAACAAGACCGGCTTTCCCCTTGCACTTTCCCCCTCCGTTTCCAGCCTGTTGAGTTTTCCCTAAGTCCAAATGCCAAAAAGTTCATGTGTGGTGGGCTGCACGGCCAATAAAAACCTAGAGCTTAGCTTTTATCAGCTGGCGAGCAGAAAAACAGAACCTTGTAGGAGACAAAAGTGGATACCGGCAATAAAATGTGAGGCTTCAACAGGGAAGAAATTGTGGGATCCTGACACTCGGTATGCCTATGTGTGCAGCAAACACTTTGTCAAACCCTCCAAATGTACTTTTTAGAGTAACAGTTAACTGTATTTATGTATGTTAAGATAAAGCATTGACAGTATGAATGCAACTTCTGTTATAATTGTGCCCAGCGCTCCGCGATTCAAGCAGTCCATTCCAGCGGTCCGCTCTAGTACTTCTATCAATCTACCAGCATGTAGAGGCATGTCTCAAAACAACAACGTGTGCCAGTAGTAGGAGCAGGCTGACGGCTGAGCATGCCCAAATGCTCATCTTCTTAAAAAAGATTCTCCACATCATGTTTTTTCCAAGACGAGCAAGGTAAGGAGAAGGGACACTGAGGTAGACCGGCAATATTAAGCTTATCAATATACCGTAGCCTCTCTGGTAGGCATAGCGTGCTAAAATAATCCTTTGCCATCTTATTATTAGCTAGCTATAGCTAATACTTTTAGCTAGCTAGCTAGCAATGCAGTCGTGGAGACTTGAATGCGTGACTGCGGAGGCAGAATGACAGCGAACAAGCGAAGAAGTGGAGGAGAAAGCAGGCCTCGTTTCCCCTTTGGGGGCGTGGCTTTCAGATTATGACGCATTGTGCTCTGTCTCTTTTACAGTCTCTTCTCTGTCAGCTCCGCTATATTTGTGCTAAATTTGTGCTACATCTCTGCTCTTATGTCTATTTTGCAAGCGTTAGTGGTGCTTTTAGTGTTTGGTGAGTTGATCCCGAGTGACTTGCAAAGCCAGTCTGTAAACTCTCCTCCTGCTGACTTCTAGCTAACTAGCTGCTAGCTAGCCAGGTATTCAAACATCAGTAAACATCAAGGAAAAGATGAAGAAGAATGAGCACCAGCTGAACTAGCATCCTGCTCGCCATTGTACAGGCGTTGTAAAAATAAAGTGGATGCCCTCTATGCTTCATCAGTTTCTGACGTGGTATCACGAACTGTAATATCCATTGATTCACACAAACGAAACTCTGGAGAATGCCATTCAACCAGGAGGCTCTTTGTGTGTCGAGCTGACAGAGCAGAGGACTGACGATGGGAATGTGAGGTGTTATGTGGAGTCCTTGCCTGTGTTCGTCGTCGTGCGGCCGTCTTGTTGGGTTAGGATATGTGGACAATTAAATCATTCCACAACCAGACACCATGGAGTACCAGAACCATCCGCAAACATGGATATTTACAAAGCTGCAGCCAGCGATGTCAGAAGATACAAATAGGACAGATACAGTGCACAGGTTAAACGAGCTGGTGGGATCATATTTAACTGACAGTGTACCTTGTATAATTCCAGGTGACAAATAATGATTGATTGATTGATTGATTGGTGCCACCCAAAGATTGTCAGAGGCCACATCTGTCCACCCCTGTGAAGATTTCTGGGGTGGCAACTGGCAGGAAGTGACACTAATCCTGAGCAAAGCTTTGTAGAGTGAGAGCATATGTATAGCATATATGCTGCATAGGTGAGTCATGAAATAGAATGAGGACATTCTCCTGACAAGGTCATGGATGCTGCAGGCCTGTCAACATGACTATAAGGAGAATACAAGATACATAAGATGCTTTACATCAGCGATGACTGAGAGAGTGATGCGCGCCCTCAGCCTAACTGATTGTACCAGAAAACGATTAGGACAGCGAGGGGACAATTTGTGGAGAACAGCTCAGTTTGACAACAAAATGATGAAAGTCAAGGACGGTGCGTGAGTCCATCAAAATGGAAACAAGCGGAGGAATACTGTGTGATGTTGTGATATGGAGATGTATGGTTATATAGCAGAGCTGGCCATCTGAGGGAAGCAACATCTGCTGCACAGTACAGTATGGTTTTACATAATGCATCTATCCCTCTTGAAAAGCACCAGCTGTGGATTCCCTTCCTCTGCTCCTCCACAGACACCTGCCAATAAGCATTATCAAGCAAGCAGTCGCAGATAAAAGCCACGCAGTAATTTGACAAGCCTAATTGCAGGAGTGATGCGTAGTCTCGAAAGTCGCTGATTGCACTGGGGAAAGACAGCAATCACAGGACGGCTTCCTTTGTTGCCGAGACAGTCGTGTTTACATTGCCATTTTGTAATCGTCTCCGATAGCAAGTGGGTAAAACGCAGCAGAGATACGGCGAGATTTTGTAAATGCTCGCAGAAAGTAAAAGCCATGTATTCTCCATGTGTGCCCAGAGTATAAGAAGTCTGCTCATGCTTGAGAAAAAAAACAGAAGAATGGTGCTGAGGTGTTTCTTGGAAAATAGCCAGGACTGTTAAGTGGAAACAGAGGGCAAATCAAAAAGCCAGGGAGAAGTCCAAGGGGAATACTGCGAGGGAAAAAGACAGTGTGTGACCGAGCCGAGAGGCCTGAACGAAAGACACTAACTATTAGTGAAATATACTTGTACATGCTGCAGACACATGCAGACCACCACCCGAGGGACTGGAAACATTTCTGCCGTTGCTGCTGCACTCTTGGTCCCAGACCTTGTTGTAAAGCCGTGTACTTAAAGGGGCTGATTGGGTCTGTGGTGAGCCACGGGGATTCCTCTGTCTGGAGCTGAGAGTCTGAATGCCAGAGCTGAATAACTGATTACAGTAAAGCCTGCGCTGACTTAACTCAGCCTTGACACCACGGCAGCTAAAGACTAGAGGAAATACCTCGCAGGAAAGATCTTAAAACCCAAAGTTGGATCGTTAGAGAAACTTGCACAAACTTTGAATGAGATGTTAGGCGCCCTCGTGGAACGCTATAGGTTTCTGTTCACCATGGCGTTCTTTGAAGTGGAAACAGCAGCACGGCTGCGACTGCAGTTTCATCATACTTTTCCTTGCAGCATGTCTTCATCTGGCTGGCAGCTGGTGAGAGTTGCCATGATTCGTGGTGACTCATTGCTTCTTCCATGGTCTATTGTTAAAAGGAGCCCACAAAGGTCTTCCTTTCAGAGAAATCACACAAATGTTTTAAAATTACAATGCATATCCAGATGAGAAAGGAGGAAGTGAAGACTGACTCAAGTGCACATTATCAGGATGATACACATTTCCCTCAAAATAGCTCCACTCTCTTTTATAGTGTAACAAATGGCAATTGCTTATGGCAACTACAATTTCCAGATGTAATTGGGTTCCTTGATAATGGATGCCACCAGAGCACCCCATCTCCATCTCTGCCACCCTCCTCTCTAAATGCTGCAGCGCGGTCCCCCAAGGTCACGCCATCCAATCTGATTGGAGACGTGATGAGGAACCGGCTGAGCTAATGTATTCCACTTGCTTATTATTTATAATGGCGAGGAGAGGTTTCAGTGGAAAATTAACCAGCGTGCCGCAGACACCTTCATTAGCAAATGAGGTGACATCTCATGCAAAATACACAACAGAGGGGATCATTTCAAAACTCATAACCCATAAACCTGGAGTTTACTCACACTGGGCTATTACACTGACAGTGAAACAAAGAGTGATTAATGTTTACAGCAAATTAAATGGATTTCTGTCAGACAAAAGTGTTGTTTTACTTAATGAGGCTGCTTCCAGGACGCCAGACAAACACACGTACTAATGTGCACAGCAGAGATGTCTCTGCTCTGCAAATCTGCTGTATGTTCAACAGTTGCTCCGGTCCACAGCGGAACATAGTGCATGGTATAGAGTCTTTTTGAAGTCAGAAAGCTGAGTAGTGCATGAGTTAGCCAGCAGCCCCCACCACTGAAGCCAAGAAATCAAAACCAGCCCTCAGAAAGAAGAAGTTGCTTTTTCTCAACATGATATTACAGAATGGGCCGGTGGCTGATTGAAAACAGAACATCAAGACAAATGTGCACAAACATGCTCATACTGAGACCTGAAGGCTGGTTTATGAATCTGGGGTTTATTATAAGCACTATTAACTATTGTCCTAAATCTACAGGTTTGCTTTAAACACCAAAACCCATTTCTGAGAAAACAAAAGCTGCTGCTTTCCATTAGACATGTGAATATTAAAATGTGTGCTGATTTTTTGCAGAAGAAAGTTACAGTGCAACACCTGGTCAGCAGCACTTTAAGACTTTAAGCCTTCATGTGCGCTGCTCTGTTAAGGGCACTGAGATTAAAAGCTATAATTAGAAGATGAGGTGGTGTCAGTCTAACGTTATAGGGTTAAATGCATGCGTTGTGTCTCCATACTTACTTAAAGTGAAGCCCGGGCTGCGAGTGGAGTCCCGTTATTTCCGTGCGGTGTGGCGGCAGCTCCGCGGAGAAACGAAAAGCGAGCAAATCAGCCCAGTCACAGCTTGAAGGGTTCCAATTTAAGGGGAAAACAAGCTCCCAAACTGGCAACCTCGCACCGTTGCCTTTTTGAATAAGAAAACACCAGGAGGAGGCTCTTTTTTTTTCTTTTACTCTCCTCCTGGAACATGCACATCCGTGCGTTTTTTCCTGCGAAGGCGGAGGATGGGAACAGTTTCTCGCTGTACACCGTTAGTCGCTCCCAGGCAATGAGAGGCATGCATTTTAATTCCTGAGCGCTGACCATGAGGGGCACAACACTGCTACGCCCCTCAGCATCCTCACTCACACACTCTCACATCAGGATTTTTTGGCATGCGTGGCCAGGTCCTGCTGTTAGCCTCCAGCTTATTGCTGCAGGAATGAACAATAAGCTCTCATACACCAATAAAGAATTCATCTCCGTTTATGGGCCATGTTCAGATCTCACACCTGCTTCCTTTACTGTAATTGCAAAGGTCTTACATTATTAAAAACAAATAAGTGACTATTACTGATTGACATGTCAGATATTCTACATGCCTCTTAGGGACTGTTCTTTACTCGTCAGAGGAGAGGGGTGGCTGAGGTGTGACTTCAGTTATCTTTTCTTTATTTTGGCCCTCCTCGTAGATACACATATTTCAACTTGAGCTTTCCTGAGTGAGTGGCGGACAGTGCATGACCCTCCCTCCACCATAAATTAGTTATTAGATTTTTAAAACTTCCCCTTTGATGTTTGAAAGTTAAAAGTTGAAATCCTGGAGTTGAAAAAAGCCTCATCATGCATGCTGGTTAATTCATGCAAACGGTCTATTTTGGGCCAAATTTTAAATGAGACTTTTCACTCTTGTAAGTGTTCATTGCACATGATGTATCTAAGGAGCTTCAGAAATGTAAAAAAATCCAATGATAATTTCTGTTTTTACAGTTTGTGACGACGATAAATTCTTTAATTTTGGCAATTTCTAAAAGACACATGCCTTCCAAACTCGCTTGTGGGTAAAATGAGTGGTCAATTAAACACATAATTCAACCATTTAAATTTGTATTCCCCCCCCTAAGCCAAAATAAAAACTATAAGTCCCTCACCAGTGCTTAAAAAAATTATTTGACTTGCCTCCCTCTTTTTGCACCACCCCCTCCTCCCTAACAAGTAACAAACCGTCCCTGAAATTATCCCTGAGGCCAAAACTTTATAGTAAGTTAAGTTTGATCCATTATCAGGGCTGGACATAGCTTCCAATGGTGCCCCATGCCCCCACACCCACCAAAAACAAAATATTTTTAATGTTTATTGTATTCATTACAAACAATATTAAGAGCTTATGAGAAATCAACACATAAAAACAAACAATAACAAACAAACAAACAAAAAATAGCTAATTTCGTCTTCGTCTTCTTCTTCTTCTTTTTTTTTGTTGGTCCAGTGCCCTGGTCAACCTGGTCTCATTTCGAAGTCGTCGAATACTGGCATTTGGGAAGTTACTTCCAGCATAAGACACAGACAAAAAGGTCGTCCTTTCATGTCATTGTGAAACATGGTAGTTGTTGTTATTGTGCAACAGTGTCTGGCGTCATCAGACGGAAATGCAGCTGCACAACAGCTTAAGTTAAGAGCGCAAAAAGCTGGAGTTGGGAGGGTGGGAAGGGTTGGTGGATGGGTCCAACAACCATCAACTTTCACCCGGGATGCCGGTGTTCACTTCCTGTATGAATGTAAAGGCAAACCTGGATCTTTTTTCGAAACCGAAGCACCTGCTTTTGTTGGCTAGACTCAACCATGTGCATTTGTTGTTGTGCTGTAGCGATGGAGTGTAATTTTGAAAGAAACTGTGTTCAAACTGTACATTTCCTGTGAAAACAGAAGTGTATTTTGAAAGAAGACAATGCATGTCCCAGAAGGTCAACAACCAACACACCCAGGGTACCTTGGACGTTTCTTTTAACTTAATGCTCTCCAAATACACCTTAATCTACCATAAATGCTCGAGCATGTTCTGACTGTGATGACTGTGATAAATTAAATAGACTAGAGGTGGTGCCCCTACTACAAACAGACTGTTAGCACTAGATAAGAGGATCACTTTTCCTTTATGTTAAATTTTTTCTTTTGTAATGAAAGAAAAGTGTGTGTGTGTGTCTGTGCAGGGCGTGGGGGGTAATTCTGGGTCCCTCCCTTTGGGCAGCTCTCTGTGTTGACTATAAGAATATCCGCCACTTTCCATAAAATGTCTAAAAATATATGTGTACCCTTCCCCTCTACATTTGCTTACAGGATCACTGCAGCTTGCGGTCTTACGTGCTGCTCACTAATAGGATGATAGAGGTGACCGGTGGCTTAACTGCAGAGAGTCTAAACATGGTGAACTCACCCAAGCTAAAGTTCACTCAGCCATAATAGCCCGAGGCTTGTAGAAACCTGTTGGTCAGATTTATGCCCTCTCTCCTAGGTGACTGCTTACCTTTTCCCCCCTGAGGCCAATAACAACAGCATTTTGTGCTTTGTATAGAATGTGGCTGCTTTATGGAAAGTGGCATTTACACTGAATCCTCAGCCAGGGTTTGATTCAAAACATCTATAACTAATTGTTTCTGTCAGCCTTTATCCGTCTAAAAAGTACACCAAATGGTATTCCTTGGCCTGTGGGTGCCGTAAAGGGTTTGAAACTGTTTTGTTGCCAGCACAGTGAGTTCTGAGCGTAAAAAAAATACATTATTCCAGTGTCCTTACGAAGCTTGAGTCTATGTGATTGAAGTTGACTAGGCAATTTTCTAAAAAACATGAGATACAGTTCCTTCAAAAAAGCAAACAAACCTGCAGCTAAAGATATTTTTTGACTGCATGCAGGAACAAAATAGATTAACCCCTGTTAGTAAATCAATTACCATAAAAAGCCCACTGTAGGCTACTCGCATGGAAATAGAAGTACTTTAAGTTGAAAGGACGGTTTGCTTAACCAAGGGCAAGACTGTATCTTGCATCAGTGTTACTTTACATTGCAGGGGGGTGCATGTACACACGCACTTTTGCAGCAACCCCTCGGGCCCTGGACCCCAGAGGCCCCTGAGAGCCCCTGTTTGCATGCAGATAAGTTCATCGTTTGATAGAACATTTCCTCTCTGGTCGAGATTTGCATGCTGTCTTAGGTTCAACAGATGGGTGGGCACTTGGCTGAGTGGGGACTTGACAGGCCAGCTGAACATACAGGGTGGAATGATGTCTGCTGGCAGTGTGTGTGTGTGTGTGTGTGTGTGTGTGTGTGTAGGGGGCTGGTGGGAGTGGAGTGTGTGAGGAGGTACAGACATCATGGTTAAACTGGGAGTAGGGCAATGGAAATAGAGCTCGATTTAGAGTGATGCGCCGTAAAATCGAGTTCTTTCTTGCTTTTGGCAACATCTGTGCTGGTGATGGTGGTGGATATGGTGACATTCGTTGCCATGGTGTTTTGCACCAAATGTAGCATCTGGCTCATATTATTGCGTTTAGAATATTTAATGCTCTCATTCTGGTTTCATGTAGACTTTTTCCTCATTTTCCTCTCATATTTACAACAAAAATATAATAAAAATATGAAACAGATCTCCTGCTATCTGGAGATGTCAGGACATCACAGATCTGATTTGGCCGTAGTTTAAAGCTTCATTGTATGACCTCAATTTGCATAGTAGCCCCTTCCTTTTACTATGCCTCTCATGGCACTCATTCAGTTTACAGTGATGATGACTGGGGCATAAAGCACTTGAAAGTTTTAGCATACAATTGGTTGTTTATTTCAGACTATTGTGGGAACAGAAGGCTTCTCATTTCTAATTTGGGACAGTTTTGCTGGCTGAAATTATAACTGGCAGATCTGCTGTAACTAGATAGCTGAATAAGCTAACACTCGATCCAGAAATTTGATGAAAACACTGTCTGCGGCTGAGTTTTTGCTGTTTCTAGCTGACTTGTTTTAAAATGAGAATTCTTTGAAAGGAGTTTTGATTTTGTTCTTGATGGCTGCATATGAAAATGATGCTTAAAGTCTGTGCCTAAATCTCCCAGGTAATGGTTAGCATCATCCTCAGTTGATGATCCCAGGAAAGGAGCACTGTTCTTGTATTGCAGTGTAGAGGTAGTTAGGCTACATTTTTCCTTCCCTGTACAACTAAGGGTGCTTTCACACCTGTGAATTCAATACCCTACACTGTGAGGTTCGTTTGGGCAGGTGTGAACACAGCAATCACACTCAGGTGTGCAGCAAAACAACCGGACCGAGACCTTCTTGAAGAGGTGGTCTCGTTCTGGTTCCATCATGTGATGCCACTGGGCTCAAAAAGATTTTTGCCATAGACTTACACTGGGAGAGAGACGTTTGTAAATCCATGGTTAAGAGTTTTTGAGCATCACAACCCCCACACTACGACTCATTACACTACCCAGAATTGATTCATCGGTCCGGTAACATTTCTAAAGTCTAGAAGAGCTGCATTATTAAATGATTTTATCCCCCAGGGCTAAACTGTATGTAGCCAGTTCAGCTGGAAGTTAGCCACTTGTTCTCTAGTGCTCTTTAGGCCCAGTGGTGTTTTTACACTCGTAAAGCTGAACTTTTTAGGCTTCATGCACCACTGAGCTAAGCTACTTTCATAGTAATGAACACGGCCCCGCCTCCAACACCATATCTAGCTCTCATTATATGCCAATGGCTCATACGGCAGAATGTTTCTAGCTTCTGGGTTTACTTATGCGGTGTCGGCCCACTAAATATGCGCAGTAGTGATTTTCACTGGCCCCATTATTAGTTAATGATTTGGTCCTGGGCCTTGGAAATACCATCCATTTCATACTTAGCCAGCCAGACACTCTAACTTTTGCAGCTTACAACAAACCTCAGCTTGTCCAGCTAACACTTTTTCTTCTTCATTTTGGTTTTGGAAAGTGTAAAACCACCCTCCAAACTCAAAGTTTGACAGGCCTGCTGCACCTAGTTAAAGACATGAAGCTATGATTAGACAATACCTGTTCAAGGAGGGGGTTTAATGAACTGTCAGTGAAGACTTAATGTATATGGAAAAGTTGCTCTGGAGATTACTTTTCCAAAAGTTTTTGAAATATAGATTAACTAGTCCATTCTTCAATTGACAGCCATGGCTGATTTATTTTTCAGTGGCATGCTTTTGTCCCCAGGTCATGAAATTTTAATGTAGGGGATAATGTCAGCTCGTAATTACAAAAAAAAGGGGCAAGATTGGATTTGTGCACTTTGTGCAGCACTGCCAATGTTACTCTGAAGGCCCGGTACAGACCAATCAATACTGTGAACATTAACAATTCTCTCCAAATGCTAGCCTGGAGATGTTCAATTAACAATGAATGGAAGATAGATTTTGTGGTCTCAAACTTTGTCAGGATTTGTACCTTCGAATGAGTTTTGTTTTTTATTACGTCTATCAGTTGTGAATTAGGGAGTGTGTTTCCCGGAGAAACAGTAAAGCTTGCACTCAGCACTTTCATCATTTTATTTTGCCATTAGACAACATAGATTAGAAGCTAAGACAATATATTTACTCTTGTCTCAAGTCACTAAGGCGGACCAAAGTCTCCTAAGGCACGGGAATACATCAAATCTGCAGCGTATTGGAGTTGCAAGTGTACTGAATCCCTGTGTGCCCAACCCTGAGGAAGCTGGATGTATTTTAAGAACACTTACAGAAAAAGGGGTTCAAGGTATTCTATTAATTTTATTTTGCCAGCAATTCTTCCATATCTGAAGTTGGCACAGTGATTGGCACCGTTAGTTGACGCAAGTCAATTAATTTCTATATCTGGGGCGGGAATTTTGGCTCATTTTGAACATCCTCACAGAGCAGGACATCTGGTCTGTTTTTAGTATGAGAGAATAATAACAGATGGAAATAACACTAAAATAAGATTACATATAAAAAACATGCTCTGTGCCTTGTAGAGTGTGGACCCCACAATAAAAGACTCTCACAAGAATGTGTGTTGTTTTTTTTTTTTTTACACGTAGAGTGCGATGCATGCTGGGCTTCAGCTGCAGTATCTGTGCGCCAAATAGCAATATCTCCCAGCATGAGGCGAGCAGCCCTCTGGCAATATCCTTCTCACATAGAGCCAAGGTCACTTGGCTAACTACAGTATCTCATCTCACAATGCAAAAGGATTACCAGTTTGTTGGGCTACTCTCCGGTGGGGAAGCTGCCTCACTATCGCTCTTCTTCTACAGACCCTCCATCACGAAGGGCTGTCCACTCTGAGGTTGTGTGCACTTCGTTATTCTGAGTGTAAAAGTGTTTCTCTGATTGTTACTGTTTTCCAGACACACACCTGATTACACCTGTGGAAAAATGGACCGGGGTGCGTTCTGGCTCCTTTCCAAAGACGAGGCTCTCACCTCCTCCCACTCCCTTTTCTCTTCACTTCTCCACCGGTGTATATCCAACAGTAGAGTATTGAATTCATATTTATTACTTCCTCTTAGTGGCTTATGCTAAAGTTTCTTTTCCAGTGCAGTCATATTAAATGATCAGTCTTGGAGCTGGGATGATAAAAAATGGTCTCTGAGGAGAAAAATCCACATGGCAACCTTTCCCAGAGATTATTGTGGAGGCAAGAAAGCTTTGTTGTCATGACAGTACAGCATTACATCAGTGTGTCGGGGAGGAAAACACTCGCAGATTATAAAGCCAAACTTTCCCAGTCAGCCTCACAGCGGCAAACTACTCAAGATTTATGGATACAGTATGAAATAAATTAAAGTTTGTGTCATATAATTAATTGCATTATTGGCATGTTGCTGTTTTGTGGCTCTGCAGCCGTGGGCAATTAGGATTAGACAGTGCGAGATATGGAGAATTGAGTGTTGCGGACCTTAATTCTGCCTCCACCAATTCAGCAGCAGCTCCACATGAGAGCAGAGACCCCAGGAGTATTTTACAGAGCGGATTATCAATTCACCGCTGCCAGGAGAAAAACTATCTCTCCACTGGGAGATGCCGTTATTTCAAATCTTTGTCCAATTATATTATGCTTTTAGGGGTAGCGCGTGTGTGTGTGTTTGTGCACGTGCAAGACATGTAGGTTGATTGTGCGGGCGTAACAGGAGGGCACTGAGTACTGGGGATATAATCAAAAGTAGTGAGTGTTTGCAGTCAGTAAAAAATAGTTGGAGAGCACTATGGCTTCTGAGGAGAGATGAGAGGCAGGGTCTCTGAGGAGGGTGTCGGAATCTGTCTTGTTGATGGAAAATCATAATCAAAAGCATTAAGAGCACTGGGGGTGAAGACAAAAATGCAGCCTGTAGAGTCCATCTAAAACAGCAATTGTGTCTTTTGTGCCATCTCGTGAAAATTGATTCGGCAATGCCCTCGCTTTTGATCTTGGAGTAGTTTTTGTTCCTACTGTCCACTGTTGTCGATCTGTGAAAGTGCCTCAGTATTGGATCACAGCGTGGGCGTCAGATGGGTTATTGGCATGCTGTGACACTTGCCACGTCTTAGCTTCTCGGAGGCCAAATTGATCGTGCGCTGTGCTTTATTATAGTGGAGAGCAAAGTTCATGGAAACTTTGCAGAGACTTATTTGAAAGCAAGGGTGAAATGAAACAAGATTAAAAGACTAAAAACCCTGCTAATAGTCTGTAGAGGCTGCAAGGCAATATTGGTGCTGGGGCTGAAAAATGTGATGTTTGTCCTTCAGGATGGAGCTCAAGTAGAGACCATGGCCTCATTAAAATTAAAGGCGTCTATCCCCTTGGGAGCATGAATGTGCTCAGAGAACTCCATGGTTATCTGCTGTTAGATTATGACACAGCTGTGCGAGAGCAGGGGGCATTTTTGACTGATGGTGGAGCTCGAAAAGAAAGCTAATGTACTTTCCAAAATGAAAGGGTCTATCTTCAGGGGAGCACCTGATGTTGAAGGTGGGGAAAAAACAGCCGTGCTTTGTGAGGCTGTAATTAGGCACAATGTGCTTTGAGCTAAACTAGCACTAAAGCTAATTAGCACTAAACACAAAGTGCAGTTGAGGCTAATGTGTGTGTGTCATTAGTTCTACAGATATTTCACAATAATCCAAAGTATGGACAAAGTAATTTGTTGACTTAACGATGGCACTAGACAAAAAGTCCAAGTGTTAAATACTGCTGCTTTGTCTCTTAGTGTGGAATATCAACACCAAAAGCACCTTAAGCGTCTTCATGAGACAAACCAGGTTTTCAGCTAACTCCAATGTAAACCCATTCATGGCAACACTTGACACTGAGAGTATCTAAAGTAATATAAAGAACGAGAAAGTCTGCCTAGGATGGGAGGGAGGAGAATTGGATGGATCAAACAAAACCAGACTTTCATGCAGGAGACTGCAGTTTGTATTCTGTGTGAAACCTAAGGTCAGTGTAGTTTTACCGTAACATTATACGTCATGTCGTTTTGATGCAACTTTACGCAATAAATGTACGGTAGTTGCACACTGACGTCACCCATGGGATGTATTTACATTGCGATATTTATATTACAGACATATTTTTACAGAAAACATTATCTTTTTTTCAAATCTATCAATGTAGTTTCGTTGCCTAAACCTAAATGCAGCCGTTTCATAACATTAACCTGGTGTTACCATGTGTTTCAGCAGCGCAACACATAGATATGCTAAAGAAGGGTTCCCAACTGGTGGGTCGTGGTCCAAAAGTCCATTCTGAATGGACTGCAAGTGACTGGCAAATGTGTCCAGTTTGTAAAAAACACACTTTATTTTTAGAATACAGGGAATTTCTGTGACTTTTCCTGCTGTAGAGTGAGTGAATAACAGACAGCTACTTGACAGAGACAGCAAACTACATTGACCACATGGCCAAACATAGTATGACGCTGAATATAATAAACTTTATGGATCTTGAACTAATGACTAAAGAACGGTCTGGACCAGTTGGGAACCACTGCGCTAAAGAGTGCCCTGTGCATAGCTATGAGAAGCCGAGGGGCATAACAAAAACTTGGAATATGACGTCCTGGAAATGAGAATGAGTTGAAAAGTCAGAGTGTTACCAAAGGTATCATAATTCATCTGGAGGGTAACATGAATGTGTGTAACAAGTTTGGTGCTAATTCATGTGGTAGATGTTGAGATATTTCTGTTGGTGGCGCTAGAGAAAAAGTCAGAGGATCAGCAAGTTATAAACTTTGGGGAACATGAATGTCTATAACATTTCATCAATTAACAATCCAGTTGTTGAGCTATTTCAGTTTAGATCAAAGTTATGGGTTGACCAATAGAATGAGAGACTGGCATTGCAATCCAGATAGCCTTTTGGCTAGCTGTTTAGCCACCAGGTTGTATCAAATAAAAGGAAGAGACAATTTTGGACCCTTGGTATGTGACCAGATAATTTGGTCAAGTTGTGGAAACAGCGTCTTGAACAGCCCAGTCCCCAGAAGAAAATGTTGGCATTGTACATTTCTTCAACAAATATGTTTCACATGTATCATATCAATGTTTCTAAAGTGACATAGTTCTGATTACATATAGGCTATAAGCTGTTACTCATCAGGAGGTGGAGGGGCTGGTGGATGGCTTACAAACTGCAGACCACTGTCCGATACCAACTAACAACATAACGTTCAATGCCAACATTTATCCAGGCGATTGGGTTGTTGTGAATCACTGCAACAAGTCATGTTTCAAACAGCAGAGCTTGTGTTTCTCAAGATTGTTTTAAATTCACAGACTGTGCAACTTCCAAGGATGAAGTCACCTTTTTAGAAACTACAATCATTTTGAGATCCAACTTAATTCTTGACCTTGGAAACAGCAGCTGGCAAAACAGTCTCCACACAAAGTTAATTAGTTTCCAAGGTAAAGAATAAAGAACAATAAAAGAATTTGAATCAAAAGCCTTTGCTCATGGGGGAGGAGTGTTGAGGAGTATAAAATAACGTATGTAGCCACAATGAAGTCACCCACTGGTTTGTGGACTCCCATTCTGACGTCGCCATCTTGGTTTTTGGAGCCAGAAGTGCTAGAAGAAGTAGCTGATGCTAACTGCTAGCTTGGTTAGCACCATGCATTTACAGCTAGTTTGCGCTAGTGAAAAACAGATTTAAAGGGATAGTGCACCCAAAATGAAAATTCAGCCATTATCTACTCACCCATATGCCGATGGAGGCTCAGGTGAAGTTTTAAAGTCCTCACATCACTTGTGGAGATCCAAGGGGAGAGGTGGTAGCAACACAACTTCACCTAATGGAGGCTGACGGTGCCCCAGATTCAAACGTCCAAAAACACATAATTGAAGGTTACAATGAGGCTAAAAACAGCAAATGACGTTTTTCCAAACAACTTTTTATGTCGGGGCTTCAGGACACTTGGATCACTACGGACAAGCAGTATGGAGATATTTTGTGGTTTCAATTATGTGTTTTTGGACGTTTGAATCTGGGGCGCCGTCAGCCTCCATTAGGTGGAGTTGTGTTGCTACCCCCTCTCTCCTGGGATGAAGTGTTGTGAGGACTCTTCTCTCTCCCCCTTTCATGCTTGTCTGTCCCATCAAATAAAGGCTAAAAATGCCCCAAAAAATATCTTTAAAAAAAAAAAAAAAAAAAAAAAAAAAAGTGTTGTGAGGACTCTAAAACTTCACCTGAGCCTCCCTCGGCATATGGGTGAGTAGATAATGGCTGAATTTTCATTTTTGGGTGCACTATCCCTTTAAAACCATAAAACAAAACAGAATATCTGACATCTTGGAGGCTCTCTTAGCACAACTAAATGCTGAACAAGATTTTTTTCGGCAGCCAAAATAATACAGTTAATGTTCTTTAAAGGGCCAGTGTGTAATATTTGGCATGGTTTATTGTCAAATCTGAATCTGAATCTGAATATTCTACCCATTAATATGTTTATATAAGTTTATAATCGCTGATGATGATATATCTCCCCAACGATGGTAGCACCGAATCCCATTCTGTGCAGCAAAATGGGAGCGGAGGATTCAGCCTCTCTTCTCGCCCGCTCAGCATCAAACACATGGAGTTCCTCATCTGNTCGCTAGATAGACCTACTCCTGAAAAACTCGTGTCTGCGCAAGGCTTTTTGTCCCTATGAGGCCACCGTCATTTACCCGACGGGAGGGGTGATCGAGTGAGCCCTGCAATCTAGAATTTGACCACTGATGTCACTGTTTTCAACGGTTTTCAACTCATTTTACACAGTGGCCCTTTAACTGTTAACATACTGAAATAGCGACAGCTATCACTACTACTCCTATACTCCATGAATCTGGGGTTATGTCATGGTTACATTACCAAGGCCGAACAAACATTGCCAAAGTGGTAACGACGGAAGGCACCCAACTGTAACTCAAAGTGGACGAGCCCTTAATGATGCATAATTTTAAGCCATTGTAACATTTAATTGGGTGATTTATATAAAAATTCACCCCCTCATACAGTTGTCACGAATGAGGAAATTAGCTATGCAGACCAAAAACATTCTTTTTGGTACCAGGCTGTAAACATGTTTATTCCTGCTGTAAAGGTGGGCATTTGAACATCGGGTCTATGTGAATGTCTCGCTCTTGGAGCCAGCCTCAAGTGGCCATTTGTGGGACTGCAGTTTTTGGCACTTCTGCTTTGGTTTCAATATTCAGTCCCAGAGGTTGCTGCTTGGTAAAAAGTGAACAGTTTTACCCCAGAAATGAAGCGGAAAAGAGCAATTCAGTCAATAAGTTTGTAGAGAAAATGGCTTTAGAGATGAGAGAGTAGTCAAAGCAAAGATTTATTAAATTTGCACTGGTGCATTATACTCATTTTTAGGCCTGATGTCACACTGCTTTCCATTTATGATTATAGAAAATACATTTTATTAACACTGCTGCCTCCTGGAAGTTCACCCCACTGTTGTTTTGACAGGAGACAGAATGTAGAATTCAGGAAGCTTGCAGTGATAGAACAAAACAAAACCACTGGGACACACACACACACACACACACACACACACACACACACACACACACACACACACCTACCTGAGGATCAAAAACAACTTTGTGGGGATTCTGGGACCTGATACCCTCACAACCTCAAACCCCCTCCACCGAGTCTCTCAGTTCTTCCCCTCTTCTCTCTCTTTTTTTTGTCTTTCCTTTATTTTTTTTTCCCCGCCTGTTTTCCTTTCAGACTCTCAACTTCTTAGCCGGAGTGCAGCGGTGTTGCCGAGGTACTAACAGGCTCTTTTGCCAGATTGCTAAGAACTTCAAAGTGTGTTTGACATGTACACTTGGGAGGCCCGCACTGGGAGCGAATGTGTCTCACGCTGAGACCTGAGGACGGCTCTTAAAAGCACCGTGTGTATCTACACTATTAACATTCAAAGGAGCTCGCACTTTGCTGACTCTTACATGGCTCCTTTGAATTAAATATGTGTCATCACTGTCACAGCGGCTCCAGTAATATACTGTAGCTTATACTGCAGTGTCAGACTGAGGAGGAGTGTGAAGACAAAGGTTGCATGGCCTACATATCAATTAAGGAACTCTTTCTGGCATTTCATTTGACATTTGACACACTGGAGGCACCTCTTTGTCGCGGCTGCCATGTTTGTGTCTGTCCTTTTTAATTTGAAGTGCCTTTTCTTTTAGGCGGAGGCATTGAGAGAGCAAGTGAATGTTTAAAGCGGGAATGCCATCTCAGTATTTAATTTAGCGCTTCTTCCACAGAACATGACAAGTCTGCATGGAGAAAGCTTTCAATCCTCTCAGCGCACTTGAGATCTTTTCATTTCATCATGATACGCAGGGGTTTTTCTGGCTTGTCTTTTTATCTATGCAGCCCCCACACTGAGTAGTCACAACACTCAATTTAAGACAAAGCTCCAGAGCGCTTTAAAATATGAAAAGTGCAGAGAAATGAAAGAAGGCATGAATGAGTAATGAATTCACTAAACATGGAGATATTATTTGAGTAAAAATAAATCAAGAAATCTTTTCTGTAATTTAAATCTTGTTTCACACTGCATGTATATCAGAGACAAGGAGAAAAAGATGGAGAGACTGACTGTCTTGAATTTTTCATCTTAAAATTGAGCCCCAAGATGAGTCTGTGAGGAAAATAGTGTGTATTTACTATTTATACCATGGGCCTAGAGCAGTCAGGCTTGTCGTTGGACAGGATGTGACAAAATGAAACTTTGGTCAAAAACAAGGTTTGTTCTGATCAAAACAACTGGAATAATAAAATAAAAATCCAATTAAAGTTTAAAGGTTGGTGATGCGTTTGGTAAGTGCAAGTTTGGTCACCTTGTTGGATACTTTTCTTTGCTCATCGCAGTGGTTGATTCACTTTCTGTCCCAGTGCAGGAAGTATTGTATCCTGTGTAGTGAGTGTGATTTAAGGGTGTGAAGGTTGGGGTGGTAGATGGTCGTGTCATTTATCCCACCTTAATAAAGACCAACACATTCCCACTTTCAACTCTTCTAATACCAACACTTGGTCAGTGGCCTTACATGTCAAACTAAAGCCCTTTTTAAACAGGAATTGTGCAAATTTGCAGGAAAGCCCAATCAGTCTTTTTTCAGCATTGGCAGTATAAAAACAAAATCAGGGAGTGCAGCAAAATGCCGCCTACCTACTTTTGTTTATACAGAATGTGCCTTTTTCGGGGCAATGGGGGGCGTGAGCAAGTAACAAAACGTGTAGCTCAGCGTGTGACGTAAACAGTGACGTGGGAGGGAAGCCGCGGCTGGTCAGTCCTTCACCGTTTCCGTCATCTGACGGTTAATGGCCTCTTCGTTTGCGAGGACAAGGAGGGCGCGCAATTCCTTGTCTCCCCAGTTGCTCATCTTTACAGTGTCTGTCAGGTTTGTGTTTCCCTCTTGCTACTAGCTGCTCGCTAATTCCTGCTATCAGCTGTTTCCTGTTTATCCACCGCCAGTGGGTCTCACGCGCGGGGTCATCAACAGCTCCTCCCACAAGTCATCAACAGCCCCTCCCGTTGTGGAAGGCCGCCTCAGTCTGTTTAAACTAAAAGGGTTCCGCCAATGTGACTACCCTACGAGGCGGAAAATTGGGCACCTCGGATCAACTCGCCAATCCACCTCTTTGTGTATAAACGCTCGCAGCTGTCCGGCAAAACGGTCCAACATTCGTGGAAAATCTGGCAGTGTAAAAGGGGCTTGTGACACTCTAGGTACTCTCCTGCGTCAGTTTTGGACGTTCAGGGAAGGCGTGTCAGTTTACTCTTGTTATATGAATTCTGACTTTTCAAAATAAACCTCCATTTTCACAGGAAGTATACGGCTTCCACCTGTTGAATGCATACAGTCGTCTTTCAAAATAAACTTAGAACATGGGTAAAAATTGTTGTTTCTAGGTTTATTTCCGTAGGTTTAGGCAACAAAAGAACATGGTTAGGTTTGAAAAATCACCATGGCTTCGCTTAAAGAACGTTTGTTACTAGTGTAATGTAACATCATCGATATACATCACATAAATCATGTAACATTGTAAGTGTAGTATGCTACCCATAATAGCACACTCACAGGAGCTGGAAATGAGACCAGGTTGGCAAGACACTAGAGTTTGAGTTCTATTACAGACCAACAAATAGTTTGCTTCTTTTTTTCTAACCATACCATTTTTTCCTAAACTATTTAAGTTGCATAAACACCACTTCATTTTTGACCACTTCTTTGGTGATTTTTATTTGTCAGCCCATTATGCAGATAATGGAAGAATTTTTATGATGCAACAACATAATTGTTTGATTTATAACTGTAATGTGATTACTGAATAAGTTAGGAACTCATTATATTACTTAAATTACATTACAGACAAATGTAATACAATATTGTAGTGGTTCTCAAACACTTTCTGTCAAGCCAAAAAAATGGAAAAAAAAATGGAAAAAAAATGGATAAATAATCAAACATTATTTATATTGAGGTTGAACCTTTAAAAAAAAATATCCATTTTGGCTTCTAGTGAAATAAAGGTCAGTATGATAGCATCAGCAAACCCTTGTTTGTTTATTTTTCCCCACATAAATCATGTTCATGTTTTTTCACGGTTTGTTTTTCTTCCTCTGGTCATCCCTGCCCCATCTGCAGTGGCCCTCCCACCCCACAGTTTAAGAAGCACTGCAGTTTATCCCTTAACACTGTCAGTAAGACAACACTGCTGCAATGTTTAGAGCTGTTTCTAAAGGTCAGCAGTACATTTAGTTTGCTGCTAGTTGAAGAAGACTTTTCTATAGGGCTGTCCCCTGATAGTCGGGCTGGTACCTGCGGTTATTCCACAGGCTAGTTAATAACATGTCGGGCAGGAAATCCAAAGTGTGGGATCATTTTGAGAAGGTGAAGGACGAACCCAAGGTGATATGTAAACTCATCTTCATTGGTCGACTACAAACATGACGTATCATCTGAAACATGGAAGTAGCTACACATGCACTTGTAGATAAACTATAGGCCTATATTAATGAAGGTTCATTAGTACGGTTTGTATTTCTCTGTATGTCACAGTTCTTTCACAATTTACAATGTCACTGTAACTAAGCCCTGTAACGCCATCAGAGAGAAGTGGTCAATATAAAACACGTTCTGTCCCTCTTAGATGTTGAGGATGAGTGTCGGTGTTTCACAGGGCACACAGGCTGTTTCAAATGTGTATTTGTGAGCACATCCCAGAATGCTTTTGTCAGAGCTCTTTTCTGCCTTATGCACCACTCATTATTTTTCATGTTGAACACCTGACTCTGGAGAACAAACTCCGCAGGAAAAACGGTCAATAGACTATTTGGCTTGATCCTCTTTTCATCCCCCTAAACTCAAAACATAATAAGAAGGAGTCTTTGTGCAAAGCGTTTAATAGTGGGATTACTGCAGGTATCAGCAGACAATGGCCATCACTTTGTTTGGCAATGAGGCAATGTCAAACATTATTTTGCTTTTACATGATTGAACTGCCTGAGTGGAATGTGAGAAAACTGCTGAAACAATGCGTTTTGGTATTTATTTTATTCATAGATTCACACTCGTGTTGTTGAAACTTGTTGAGGCGTTTGAAGATTCCTTTTGAGATATATTGAATGTTCACCATCTGAGAGACTGAGATGTCCTTGTGAGGAAATGTCTGGAAATAAGTGCAGTCATCAGTGGAGAGGGCCTGCCTGGTCTCTGCTTACTTTCCTGCAGGATGAGATTTGCATAGAAGCTAATGATGTGTGCATCACCCTGGGTGTCTCATGCTGTCCTAATAGCATTACAGAGGGGAATGGGCTACCTGATGGCTGCTGATCATAATGGGTTTGGACCAGTGTGTCAACGTGACCACCCACCACTTAACAAGATCTGAAAAACCATCGGGGGTGATGCACAGAATCCCTGACTATGTGATGAGTTCACTCAGAGCTAAAGCTATAGAAACATTTTTATTAAACAGTCTGGGGTCTGCGTGACATGATTTAAAGGATCAAGCTGACATTTTACAAAGTTATTTTCAATAGTCCCACAAAAATAACCCTGAACTGTTCCCAGTAACTAATAGTATCTGTGTTCCCAAAGCCTGGTGTGTTATTACTATGTGCCAAAGAGCTTCACTGTTGCACTGGATGACATATTCCTTCATCACAGTGAACATGGGCACTGTAGCTTATTTTCAGTCAATCCCACACACGCTGTTCTGCTGCAGTCAATTCTCCCCAGCACACCAAATGGGTATTAATCCGCAGTTAAAAATATCGATGCCCCTAAGAACTGTATACAGACTCATGTTTGAGTCATGCTTGTTAAAAACTTTTTTTTTTTAAAATGGAACTATATTTTTCACCAGTTTTAAAAAATCAGAATCTTTAGTAGGAATCACTGGGCCTGGCAGTGAGGACCACAGACAAGGTAGTGAAGTTGTAAAATATTGAGAGATGGACTCATTTCTGCTTTTGGTCTTTTGATAAAAAGAATTCAACAACAAGAACATATTGAACCATGTCAGCCTCATCCTTTGAAATATGACATTTGGTTGCAAAGAAAGCAAAATGAAAGTTTTATCTTGCATGTTTCAGATGCAGTAAAGTTATGCAGCAGCTCCAACCCGTAAAGTAAGATTTTTGAACATCTTTAGCCAGGCTAGTGGAGCGGCTCGAGGAGTGGCATTATTGGTCAGTGGGTTTATTCACCATTTTGTTTGAGCTGAAAGTATCTCACCAACTATCGGATGATTGTCCTAATTTAACCATAACTACTGCACACATTATATTTTTGAGCTATTTGTATTACTTATTACTGCATTATTTATTAATGGGTACATTATTTATATTTAAGTAGTAATAGATTCAGCATTATTGAGTTACTGGTAAATTATTATTTCATTATCATTTATAATACTTTGTATATTGTTTCATTTGTATTTTCATGTGCAGTGTTTGAGTGGAGTCATTATGTTCCCTTGGTTATGAGCTAATTGGTTCCTACCTGCCCTTGTTTTGTGGGAACAGGTGTGAGTGAGACTCAAGAGAGTCTCACTGCTTAGCAGTGAAGACAAGCTGCCGTACCTAAGTTGGGATGTGTTAGTACTGTCTTGCCGTGTTGATAAAAATTAAAAAAAGAGGAGAAACAAATGTTGTGTCCTGCTTTTTACCAAGAGCTTTGCAGAACTGGGAAACACCAACAATCAAGAGAAGAGGGTTACATTAATATTTTTACAGACATTCACGGTTCCCAGAGGATGAATCCTAGTGACTTTTGTGATCTCCTAATCCAATCGCCTGCAAACATGTTGGTATTGTACACTTCTGCAGACCCAGGATACGTTACATTTGTACATTATTTTGAAGTGATGAAACTTTAAGGTTTGAAGGTGTGATTCAGTTTAGGCACAAAAACCACTTTATGGTTATGAAAAGATCACGTTTTGGCTTAAAGGGATAGTGCACCCAAAAATGAAAATTCAGCCATTATCTACTCACCCATATGCCGAGGGAGGCTCAGGTGAAGTTTTAGAGTCCTCACAACACTTGCGGAGATCCAAGGGGAGAGGAGGTAGCAACACAACTCCACCTAATGGAGGCTGACGGCGCCCCAGATTCAAACGTCCAAAAACACATAATTGAAACCACAAAATATCTCCATACTGCTCGTCCATAGTGATCCAAGTGTCCTGAAGCCCCTGGGGCGCCGTCAGCCTCCATTAGGTGGAGTTGTGTTACTAACCCCTCTCCCCTTGGATCTCCACAAGTGATGTGAGGACTCTAAAACTTCACCAGAGCCTCCATCGGCATATGGGTGAGTTGATAATGGCTGAATTTTTATTTTTGGGTGCACTATCCCTTTAAAACACTCATGCCTGTTGACACAAAAGCTGCTGTTAAAGCAGGAATAAGTCAGTGAAAACTGCCTGGGTTCAGTGGCTCAAACACAGCTGGGAAATGCCACATTGTGCTGCTAAATACACCCAAGTTCAGTGCAAGAAACACTGGTGGAAATACCATGAAGGTTCACCAACTGTTTTGGTTTGTTGGTCTCAAACAGCTGTCCGCAGCTTGGCAGCTGTCTTGCCTAGATGTCACACCATCTCCCGTCTCCTCCACCTCTCAATGACAAAATCAGCTCACATACTACATCACTTTAGAAATATTGATACAATACATATGAAAAGTAAAAATACAATGTATCTGTGGCCTGCAGGAATGTACAATGCCAACTTTTTGCTTCTGGTGACTGGGCTGGATCTCCTGATTTTTCCTCTGGTGCCACGATGAGGTTGTTTTTTAGTAAAATGTCTCAACAACCAGTGGATGGATTGACATGAAATCTGGTGAAGACACTTATGTTCCCCCTAAGAAGGAATTGTCATAACTCTGTTGATGCCTTCACTTTTTATCTTGCGCCATCAGCAGGTCCAAATTTATGTAATCAATTCATCTTTGGTCCATATCCTGCAAAACTAATGACATTCCTATCAGCCTAAGCTGTACTAAACAAGATGGTGGTGATAATTATTCCTACTAAACATCAGCATACCTGCATTTTCAGTGTTTGCATGTTGGCACACTGACATTAGCAGTGCCAATGCTGCTGAAGCACGGCATTTCAGTGCTGCAAGCTGTTGACTGAAATTGTCAGTTTTGCTATACTCCACAGCAAATTAAAGAATCAATTTCAGCGACTTCAGGAAAGCTTAGGTCAATCTTTCAATAGATAAAATGTTGGGGTTTTTTTTCATTTCCAGTTTGCTATTAACAGCAGATGAATTGGGTAGAAAGATGTCACGGCCACTGCAGGAACGCCACAACAGTCAACACAGAGATGTTGCTAAGATACAGAAGATACTAAAAAATCCACTTAAACACTTTAATTTCTCACCACGGCTGAGCTGCTACTTAAGAGCTGCTTTCTTGCTCCATAAAATTTCACATGCTTTAACTCACCTTGGAAGTGTCTTTTTGTAAACAGTGCTACACCGTTACAGTAATTACAGCAGGCTTTGGGAGGATTCAAGGCACTTCTTCCTCCTTCCATCGTGGGCATGCCCATTAGAGATAATTGGATTATTTCTACTCTGTTTATCTCTTAATTCCCCACATCTGTAGTTGGGGGGTGCAGATTGGATGAAGGAGACGCACGGGATCTCACCGAGGGTTTATGGGAGTGTTCCCTCAGCGGGGTCTCATCCCTGCGTGTCAGTCTCCAGGGAACTAAAACTGAACATGTGAAATTGAAACCAAGAGGAGGAAAGACAAGGGCTTATTCATCCACTGTTATATGTGGCAAAACATTGAAAACGCCACGCTTTGATGTGAAAATTTGATCCTTATGACATAACACAGATGCTACCAGACATCATCCTCCTTCGATTGAACCACAGTGTTGAATTTTTGTATCTCAGACAAGAGGCGGCAGATCAATAAAGTGTGTTGTGAGAGAATCCAAAGCCATTGATTTTTTTTCAGTATCACATCGACTGAACAGGCTAAAAATAGCTTTAGCTTTAGCATATTGCTGAAGAAAATCACTTTATTTTCCTTCTGTTGCATATTTATTGTAGTGCCATACTTCTTCCTTTCTTCTTCTTTGCTGTGTGTTGAGTTTTTGTATAGGCTACCTGCATATTTCAGCTTCAGGTCCACAAGTGTGAAAAGCAATCCCCTCGAAGCGTGTAATGTTGTCACGCTGCTTGACTTCCCTCTTCACTGGAAGAACACTATGAAGCAAGACCTTGGCGTGCAAATAAATTGTGGCTACCAGCGTCCCTGAAAAATACATTTACACACTCCGCAGGCGTGATGTTCACCTTTCTCCTTTGCCTCACTTTTTTCACTATTTGACTTCAGTGCTGTTTACACATTCTTTGTCTCTCATTAGTCAAAATTTCCTCCAGTGCTTCAATGCTGCTGATTAATTATGCATTTGGACACAACTGCAAAAGCAGCCTCTACATCACAATAATGAATTAATGATTTGCATTTGCAAGATTGTCATGTGCGACCTACATTTGTCTCGTGATTGTTTCTTTCTATTTGAAGCTTGTGAGAATAATTATGCTCCAAAGTCTGTTCTTACATTAAAATCAATCCTGGGTGTTGATGTGCTGAGGCGACCGCAGCAGCAGAAGCATTGCTGCAAGGAAAGACTGGGCTTCAGGGCATGTTGCAAAGATCCTTACACAACTTAAACACAACAGTCCTTTTACACAACCCTGACATCAACAGTAGTCGCTCTACCTCCCCCTCTGCCTCTTCCATCCATTTCATTACTTTGTATGATGTCATTGTCACTTATAATAAAGATCCAGGTCTGCGCGCATCACCGACTGCTCCGGCGACCTTTTCTCAGAGTGTGCAGCGTGTGACAAATTCAATGCTGCATGATTCCTGCGTGCAGTGCTGATATGCCCATTTGTAATACTGAAATTAAAGGAGATTGCAAGGTTATACGCATTGTCAAGAGGGACAAAGAAGTGCTGGTGAGGCGTCTTGCATCGGCTACATCTCTCTCTTTCAACCTTGGCAGACCTTGAAGTGCTATCCCTGCATGACTGGCAGCAAGAAAATAGTCTTTGGTTCAGGATGACAGTCTCAAAGAGATGTGAAAGTGGGTGGTATTTCTTCTCGGAGCTTCGTTTTTGCATAGCGATGTAAAACCTTGTGAGTCACAATGAAAGCTCAGGACACATTATTCATTCAAGGGTGAACATAAATCAGCTTTTATGCGGTTTTCCATTCACGCACAGGCAAACAAAAGTGATTTTTTAAATAATATGACAGTGTAAACTCCAGCCCTGGGCCTCATGCTGCACCTCAGTGAAAGCAGAGAGAACTCAATCCAACTCTGTAATGTCATTCTCACTTATTATAAATAGCGTCTTCATCGGTTCACCAGTCAACTGATTGTATGAATTACATTCCCAGGGGTAATAAAGTCATTTGCATCGCCCTGGTTTACGCAGCAGTGATGAGGGACGTCCATTTTTTTTCTCTCCCTCTTTCTGATGCAGCAGTGAACTGCCTCAGCGCCTCCCATCAGTCCCAGCTCTATCCTCAGGCGCCACAGCTGTCCCCGTCCCCACTTTCACTTTGTCAAGGCGCTAATTCCACACCCAGAGTTGACATTCGGCTACTGTGGGCTGTCTCCTAACCTGTCCCTGTACCCTCCCAACCTGATTCCATTAGCTATCAAAACGCTCGATAAACAATGTGAAACTTAATCCCGTCCGATCCGACGTGTAGCTCCGGCTGTGTTTTTCTATTTGCTCCTGAAATGGGTTTCACAGATGGGAAGCGGGAAGCTGCATCGCTGAGAGTCTTTGAGTTTTAACTCGGCTGTGATTCACTGTCAGCGCTGAAATAAATGTATGACTAGAGGCACAGGTGAGCCAGAACACAAGAACTATCAGCATATCCAATTTGATGTATAGTGTTCGTGGGCGAGAATGAAATATATAATTCATAGTAAGATGGGCAGTCCATCGGCATGCATGTATTAGCTTTCTCTGTCTGATATTAGATTCATGGTCATTAATTTTACTCACACAAACACCCACACACACACACACACACACACATATACATGCTTATGCATGTATATACACCTACAACAACGGTTCATAGGCACATACAACAGTTTGCACGATGTCTAACAAATTAGCAGCCCCTAATGCTTTCATCACATTATGTACTCAATGTAATGTTACGTGCTTAACATAAAGTTATGTAGCTTCGGTTTAGGATAAGAAACAAACTTACTTTACATAAAGAAGTCACGTAGGTCAGGTTTAGGAAAAGATATGTACTTAAATAGGTTACATAGTTAACGTAAAGTTGCGTAGCTTAGGTTTAGGTGAGTAAATTGTGTAGGTTAGGTTAAGAAAATGAACGTGGTTGGCCATCGTCACTTTACGTACTAAACGTAAAGTTACGAAGGTTAAGTTTAGGCAAGTTAAGTTTCATAGGTTACGTTTAGGAAAAGATATAAGGTTGGGCATCATCACGTTTCATATTTAATGTAAAGTTAAGTACTTCACATAAAGTTATGAAGGTTAGGTTTAGGAAAAGAAAAGTACTTATTTAATGTAAAGTTACAATTTACTTTACTTTACGTAAAGGTACGTGCTTAAGTAGGTTAGGTTCAGGCAAGTAAAGTTACGTAGCTTGGGTTTAGGAAAAGAAATGTGCTTATTTTACAAAACGTTTTATATTTAACGTAGAGTTATGAAAGTTACGTTTAGGAAAATAAATATATTCACTGAATGTCAAGTTACATAGATTTGGTTTATGCAACAAAATTATGTTGGTTGGGTTTCAGGAAAAGAAACATACTTGAATAGGTTACGTAGTTAACCTAAAGTTGTTTGGTTCAGTTTAGGAAAAGAAACATGGTTGAACTTTGTCACTTGATGGCCTAAACATTAAGTTACCTACTTAATGAGGAGTTATGAAGGTTAGGTTAAGGGAAGTAAGTAACGTAGGTTAGGTTTAGTAAAAGATATAGGGTTGGGCATTGCAATGTTACGTATTTAACATAAAGTTAAGCACTTCACATAAAGTTACGTAGGTTAGGTTTAGATTTAGGAAAAGAAACAAGCCTAGTTTACATGAAGTTTCATATTTAACCTAAAGTTATGACGGTTAGGTTTAGGCAAGTAACATTACGTAGATTAGGTACATGAAAGTATAGTTATGTAGGTTAGATTTAGGAAAGTAAACATACTCACTTAACGTTAAATTACATAGGTTTGGGTTAGGCAAGTAAAATTATGTTGGTTAGGTTTAGGAAAAGAAAAGTACTTAAATAGGTTACGTAGCTACCTAATGTAAAGTCGCGTAGGTGAGGTTTGGGAAAGGACACATTTTTGGGCAATGTCTCTTTACGTACTAAATGTAAAGCTACCTGCTTAAACATGAAGTTATGAAGGTTAAGTTTCAGCAAGTAAAGTTATGTAATTTTTGTTTAGGCAAGTAAATTTACGTAGGTTGGGTTTGGGAAAAGAAACATGGTGACAACACAGCCTTCACATTTCCCCGTGTTATGTACAAATTCTGGTACATTCCTTTTTGTAGGTAAACAAACAAACATGGGAACAGCCTGATATTTAGCTAACATCTTAGAGCATATATCTATAATTAGAAATCATAATGAAGAAACCCCTTTTCAAAATGTCTCCAGATGAAAACGCTCTGCTTCATGTTTATTAATTATAGGCAATATATCCTGGAGCTGGGAGGGGGGAAAAATACAATTTGCTGCACCACAGGACAAGAAATTCATCCTTTGGTGCTGTGGGTTCAGTCTTGTTTGTGGATTCAACGTGTGTCTTTCATTTTTACGGAGAGAAAGGCAGGAGGGAGGAGGATCTGAGATTCAATTTACGGACAAGATGGAAAGCCAACACAGATGTCAGGAGTGAAAAATAGTTTCAATTGACAAGTGAAAGAAGTTTGCAGTGTCGGGCTGTGATGGTTCTGGCAGATGGGTGTCTGTCCTTGCCACTGTGTTACAGCTGACATGCAAGGCCCTGGCTGGTGAAATCCTGCATCTCAAGATTGTTTACTGTGCTTAAAAATCCTTTAGCACAACAGGTTGGAGGGACAAGAGGAATAACTGATGTGTAGCGTGTGCATAATTTATTTCCCAGCCATCGTGATCAAAGCAGTCAACGTCGTGCTGTTTTTTCTTTCCACAGCGACGAATGTCCCACCTGTAACGGCTGATTCTGTGACTGACACAGAACTGTAGCTGTAATCCATGTCGAGAAATCACCGCCTGGAATTCACTGATATTCAAGGATATTGCATAATCAGCGCTTGTTCAGCAGGAAATGAATAGAGAGGCTTTTTCATTTCAGTGGAACCAAATAGGCCTTGAACGATTTCCATAAATGAAACAAACATTCTTAGGCACTCAGTCCCCCACCTCTCAAATGTTATATTCTTCCCCGTCAAGGTTTGTTTATTTTTAATCTCCTTTGTTAGCCATCATTTTTTAAAATCCCCACCCCCCCACCCCCACCATCTCATCTGGGTGGAGGTGGGACATGTTTACCAGATTTAGCAACTCACTCTCTCACCTGAGAATACAGTGGAGTGGCAGGGAGCATCAGCCGACAGCTGCAGGTAATACATAATGATGAAGTAAAGACACGGCCGTTTGAAGACAAAACCAATTACTCAAGCAATTTTGGAGTCAGACAATGGACACAGGTCATTTCATATCATTTCATGCTGATTCTCTGGGAAATATACCTTATAATATAGTCTGCAGCCACTTTGGGTGAAGGCATTCAGCAAACAGCGGCAGCTAGAGACAAGACAAAGGCAGCATGCACCAGCAAAACATGAGCCTGTT
Organism: Epinephelus moara; assembly: GCF_006386435.1. Lineage (NCBI taxonomy): Eukaryota > Metazoa > Chordata > Actinopteri > Perciformes > Serranidae > Epinephelus > Epinephelus moara. The sequence continues at coordinate 4,860,062 of NC_065527.1, forward strand.
TTTAATGGATTTTCTTGCACCAGTGAATGCAGCACATGGTGACAGCACCCTCCATTCATGTTTCTGTGTCTGCGGTAGCTATAGCTAGAACATGCATGCTTGGTAGTCCATTCACAACTGACAGCAGTGGTGTGTGGTGGTGTATTACAGGTCTCTACTGTGAAAAATGAAACATATATAACACCAGGCGGCTGTGAATGGAAAAATGAAACATATATAACACCAGGCGGCTGTGAATGCGGCATAGTGGAAGGAAGGGCTGTTGCCAGTAGCAGCGGGCCAGTCCAAAGAAACAACCAGGTCTCACTCTTACGTCGTCAAATACGGGTGCTTGGTCATTGACTTCTGGCTTCAAACACAGACAAAAAAAGATGTCCTTTCATGTCAGTATGATACGCGGCTGGTTGCTGTTATTGTGCAACCGCGCCCAGCAGCATCAGGCGGAGTGTTGTGCCAGTGTAGTGTGTTTATTTTGAAAGAGACTGTACATTTCCTGTGAAAACGTAAAGGTATTTTGAAGCCAGACAATGCACGTAACAGGCTGAAGTTGACACCGTATCCCAGAACATCAACAACCGACACACCCAGGGTACCTTGAATCTCATATGTTGACGTGAAAAGTCCATGACCAAATATCGATATGTGACAAGGTTGGAGTGAGAACGTGATGCAAGAAAAAATGCCAGGACTGAATTTTGGCTCTGTCTGACTTTGCTAAGAGGTAAGTGTTGATATAATGTCTATCTGTCTGCGTCTGTGTGTCTGTTCCACGTTTTTCTCCTCACTGACTTGGTCAATCCATGTGAAATTTGGCACAGTGGTAGAGGGTCATGGGAGGATGCCAATGAAGCAATATTACATCAATTGGCCAAAGGGGGGCGCTATAGCAACCGATTGAAATGCCAAACTTTGAATGGGCATATCTCATGCCCCATATGTGGTAGA